>NC_089838.1:307098342-307103342 GCF_035609145.1 Eleutherodactylus coqui | reverse complement strand
GGACTTTTGCTACGCTCGCAGCCATATTCAAAGACCTCAACACGGTTGCTTTTAGCCCCTAGCCAAAACCCTTCTGCCTTGTTTGCTACCTTTCCATATTATCCAGTATCGTTTCGGTATTGAATGGCAAAGAGCAGTGCCTATCCAGTTAAGGCGGAGGGAAAAAACAAGGATAAATCCATGCCCCGTGTGAGGATCGAACTCACGACCTTCAGATTATGAGACTGACGCGCTACCTACTGCGCTAACGAGGCATCTTGCGTGTGATTGGTTGTTGCCGTCCAGAGATAAGATGGAATTCTGTAAGCACAAAACTTCTTTTTTTTTATTTTTAATATGTACATGTATATATCTACATATATTGGAAAGTTTAAAGCAAGCTGTGAAAGCAACTTTTCCCATATGGTCTAGCGGTTAGGATTCCTGGTTTTCACCCAGGCGGCCCGGGTTCGACTCCCGGTATGGGAATGAGTGTTTTGCTAAGCTTGTGCCTGCATTCAAAGGCCTGCACCTTTCTTGCAGAATTAAGCGGCTTAGTTTGCAGATGCTCTTGGCAGCCAAAAATGCTGCGCTAACGAGGCCACTTGCAAGTGGTTGTTGATGCCATCCATGCTTAAAAATGAGTTTTTAAATCATGAAACTGATTTTTTTTCTACTTATTACTGAAAAAGGGTCTCAGCGGTTCCCATATGGTCTAGCGGTTAGGATTCCTGGCTCTCACCCAGGCGGCCCGGGTTCGACTCCCGGTATGGGAATGAGCATTTTCCTAAGCTTGCAACTACATCGAAAGACCCTCTGAATTAAGATAGCGCTCAAAAAGTTCATAAAAGTATCATTCAGGCTTGCCATCTACAAGAGCACCTTTGCTTTTTCATCAAGAATGCCGTGACCCGGATTCGAACCGGGGTTGCTGCGGCCACAACGCAGAGTACTAACCACTATACGATCACGGCGACATTCACGAGCCAGGTAGGAGTCGAACCTACAATCTTCTGATCCGTAGTCAGACGCGTTATCCATTGCGCCACTGGCCCTGTGTGAGAGGTTGCCACTAATCATGCTCCCCATTTTGGACTTTTGCTACGCTCGCAGCCATATTCAAAGACCTCAACACGGTTGCTTTTAGCCCCTAGCCAAAACCCTTCTGCCTTGTTTGCTACCTTTCCATATTATCCAGTATCGTTTCGGTATTGAATGGCAAAGAGCAGTGCCTATCCAGTTAAGGCGGAGGGAAAAAACAAGGATAGATCCATGCCCCGTGTGAGGATCGAACTCACGACCTTCAGATTATGAGACTGACGCGCTACCTACTGCGCTAACGAGGCATCTTGCGTGTGATTGGTTGTTGCCGTCCAGAGATAAGATGGAATTCTGTAAGCACAAAACTTCTTTTTTTTTTTAATATGTACATGTATATATCTACATATATTGGAAAGTTTAAAGCAAGCTGTGAAAGCAACTTTTCCCATATGGTCTAGCGGTTAGGATTCCTGGTTTTCACCCAGGCGGCCCGGGTTCGACTCCCGGTATGGGAATGAGTGTTTTGCTAAGCTTGTGCCTGCATTCAAAGGCCTGCACCTTTCTTGCAGAATTAAGCGGCTTAGTTTGCAGATGCTCTTGGCAGCCAAAAATGCTGCGCTAACGAGGCCACTTGCAAGTGGTTGTTGATGCCATCCATGCTTAAAAATGAGTTTTCAAATCATGAAACTGATTTTTTTTCTACTTATTACTGAAAAAGGGTCTCAGCGGTTCCCATATGGTCTAGCGGTTAGGATTCCTGGTTCTCACCCAGGCGGCCCGGGTTCGACTCCCGGTATGGGAATGAGCATTTTCCTAAGCTTGCAACTACATCGAAAGACCCTCTGAATTAAGATAGCGCTCAAAAAGTTCATAAAAGTATCATTCAGGCTTGCCGTCTACAAGAGCACCTTTGCTTTTTCATCAAGAATGCCGTGACCCGGATTCGAACCGGGGTTGCTGCGGCCACAACGCAGAGTACTAACCACTATACGATCACGGCGACATTCACGAGCCAGGTAGGAGTCGAACCTACAATCTTCTGATCCGTAGTCAGACGCGTTATCCATTGCGCCACTGGCCCTGTGTGAGAGGTTGCCACTAATCATGCTCCCCATTTTGGACTTTTGCTACGCTCGCAGCCATATTCAAAGACCTCAACACGGTTGCTTTTAGCCCCTAGCCAAAACCCTTCTGCCTTGTTTGCTACCTTTCCATATTATCCAGTATCGTTTCGGTATTGAATGGCAAAGAGCAGTGCCTATCCAGTTAAGGCGGAGGGAAAAAACAAGGATAGATCCATGCCCCGTGTGAGGATCGAACTCACGACCTTCAGATTATGAGACTGACGCGCTACCTACTGCGCTAACGAGGCATCTTGCATGTGATTGGTTGTTGCCGTCCAGAGATAAGATGGAATTCTGTAAGCACAAAACTTCTTTTTTTTTATTTTTAATTTGTACATGTATATATCTACATATATTGGAAAGTTTAAAGCAAGCTGTGAAAGCAACTTTTCCCATATGGTCTAGCGGTTAGGATTCCTGGTTTTCACCCAGGCGGCCCGGGTTCGACTCCCGGTATGGGAATGAGTGTTTTGCTAAGCTTGTGCCTGCATTCAAAGGCCTGCACCTTTCTTGCAGAATTAAGCGGCTTAGTTTGCAGATGCTCTTGGCAGCCAAAAATGCTGCGCTAACGAGGCCACTTGCAAGTGGTTGTTGATGCCATCCATGCTTAAAAATGAGTTTTCAAATCATGAAACTGATTTTTTTTCTACTTATTACTGAAAAAGGGTCTCAGCGGTTCCCATATGGTCTAGCGGTTAGGATTCCTGGTTCTCACCCAGGCGGCCCGGGTTCGACTCCCGGTATGGGAATGAGCATTTTCCTAAGCTTGCAACTACATCGAAAGACCCTCTGAATTAGGATAGCGCTCAAAAAGTTCATAAAAGTATCATTCAGGCTTGCCATCTACAAGAGCACCTTTGCTTTTTCATCAAGAATGCCGTGACCCGGATTCGAACCGGGGTTGCTGCGGCCACAACGCAGAGTACTAACCACTATACGATCACGGCGACATTCACGAGCCAGGTAGGAGTCGAACCTACAATCTTCTGATCCGTAGTCAGACGCGTTATCCATTGCGCCACTGGCCCTGTGTGAGAGGTTGCCACTAATCATGCTCCCCATTTTGGACTTTTGCTACGCTCGCAGCCATATTCAAAGACCTCAACACGGTTGCTTTTAGCCCCTAGCCAAAACCCTTCTGCCTTGTTTGCTACCTTTCCATATTATCCAGTATCGTTTCGGTATTGAATGGCAAAGAGCAGTGCCTATCCAGTTAAGGCGGAGGGAAAAAACAAGGATAGATCCATGCCCCGTGTGAGGATCGAACTCACGACCTTCAGATTATGAGACTGACGCGCTACCTACTGCGCTAACGAGGCATCTTGCGTGTGATTGGTTGTTGCCGTCCAGAGATAAGATGGAATTCTGTAAGCACAAAACTTCTTTTTTTTTTTAATATGTACATGTATATATCTACATATATTGGAAAGTTTAAAGCAAGCTGTGAAAGCAACTTTTCCCATATGGTCTAGCGGTTAGGATTCCTGGTTTTCACCCAGGCGGCCCGGGTTCGACTCCCGGTATGGGAATGAGTGTTTTGCTAAGCTTGTGCCTGCATTCAAAGGCCTGCACCTTTCTTGCAGAATTAAGCGGCTTAGTTTGCAGATGCTCTTGGCAGCCAAAAATGCTGCGCTAACGAGGCCACTTGCAAGTGGTTGTTGATGCCATCCATGCTTAAAAATGAGTTTTCAAATCATGAAACTGTTTTTTTTTCTACTTATTACTGAAAAAGGGTCTCAGCGGTTCCCATATGGTCTAGCGGTTAGGATTCCTGGTTCTCACCCAGGCGGCCTGGGTTCGACTCCCGGTATGGGAATGAGCATTTTCCTAAGCTTGCAACTACATCGAAAGACCCTCTGAATTAAGATAGCGCTCAAAAAGTTCATAAAACTATCATTCAGGCTTGCAGTCTACAAGAGCACCTTTGCTTTTTCATCAAGAATGCCGTGACCCGGATTCGAACCGGGGTTGCTGCGGCCACAACGCAGAGTACTAACCACTATACGATCACGGCGACATTCACGAGCCAGGTAGGAGTCGAACCTACAATCTTCTGATCCGTAGTCAGACGCGTTATCCATTGCGCCACTGGCCCTGTGTGAGAGGTTGCCACTAATCATGCTCCCCATTTTGGACTTTTGCTACGCTCGCAGCCATATTCAAAGACCTCAACACGGTTGCTTTTAGCCCCTAGCCAAAACCCTTCTGCCTTGTTTGCTACCTTTCCATATTATCCAGTATCGTTTCGGTATTGAATGGCAAAGAGCAGTGCCTATCCAGTTAAGGCGGAGGGAAAAAACAAGGATAGATCCATGCCCCGTGTGAGGATCGAACTCACGACCTTCAGATTATGAGACTGACGCGCTACCTACTGCGCTAACGAGGCATCTTGCGTGTGATTGGTTGTTGCCGTCCAGAGATAAGATGGAATTCTGTAAGCACAAAACTTCTTTTTTTTTTTTTTAAATATGTACATGTATATATCTACATATATTGGAAAGTTTAAAGCAAGCTGTGAAAGCAACTTTTCCCATATGGTCTAGCGGTTAGGATTCCTGGTTCTCACCCAGGCGGCCCGGGTTCGACTCCCGGTATGGGAATGAGCATTTTCCTAAGCTTGCAACTACATCGAAAGACCCTCTGAATTAAGATAGCGCTCAAAAAGTTCATAAAAGTATCATTCAGGCTTACCGTCTACAAGAGCACCTTTGCTTTTTCATCAAGAATGCCGTGACCCGGATTCGAACCGGGGTTGCTGCGGCCACAACGCAGAGTACTAACCACTATACGATCACGGCGACATTCACGAGCCAGGTAGGAGTCGAACCTACAATCTTCTGATCCGTAGTCAGACGC
>NC_089838.1:307083342-307090842 GCF_035609145.1 Eleutherodactylus coqui | reverse complement strand
ACAATCTTCTGATCCGTAGTCAGACGCGTTATCCATTGCGCCACTGGCCCTGTGTGAGAGGTTGCCACTAATCATGCTCCCCATTTTGGACTTTTGCTACGCTCGCAGCCATATTCAAAGACCTCAACACGGTTGCTTTTAGCCCCTAGCCAAAACCCTTCTGCCTTGTTTGCTACCTTTCCATATTATCCAGTATCGTTTCGGTATTGAATGGCAAAGAGCAGTGCCTATCCAGTTAAGGCGGAGGGAAAAAACAAGGATAGATCCATGCCCCGTGTGAGGATCGAACTCACGACCTTCAGATTATGAGACTGACGCGCTACCTACTGCGCTAACGAGGCATCTTGCGTGTGATTGGTTGTTGCCGTCCAGAGATAAGATGGAATTCTGTAAGCACAAAACTTCTTTTTTTTTTTTTTTAATATGTACATGTATATATCTACATATATTGGAAAGTTTAAAGCAAGCTGTGAAAGCAACTTTTCCCATATGGTCTAGCGGTTAGGATTCCTGGTTTTCACCCAGGCGGCCCGCGTTCGACTCCCGGTATGGGAATGAGTGTTTTGCTAAGCTTGTGCCTGCATTCAAAGGCCTGCACCTTTCTTGCAGAATTAAGCGGCTTAGTTTGCAGATGCTCTTGGCAGCCAAAAATGCTGCGCTAACGAGGCCACTTGCAAGTGGTTGTTGATGCCATCCATGCTTAAAAATGAGTTTTCAAATCATGAAACTGATTTTTTGTCTACTTATTACTGAAAAAGGGTCTCAGCGGTTCCCATATGGTCTAGCGGTTAGGATTCCTGGTTCTCACCCAGGCGGCCCGGGTTCGACTCCCGGTATGGGAATGAGCATTTTCCTAAGCTTGCAACTACATCGAAAGACCCTCTGAATTAAGATAGCGCTCAAAAAGTTCATAAAAGTATCATTCAGGCTTGCCGTCTACAAGAGCACCTTTGCTTTTTCATCAAGAATGCCGTGACCCGGATTCGAACCGGGGTTGCTGCGGCCACAACGCAGAGTACTAACCACTATACGATCACGGCGACATTCACGAGCCAGGTAGGAGTCGAACCTACAATCTTCTGATCCGTAGTCAGACGCGTTATCCATTGCGCCACTGGCCCTGTGTGAGAGGTTGCCACTAATCATGCTCCCCATTTTGGACTTTTGCTACGCTCGCAGCCATATTCAAAGACCTCAACACGGTTGCTTTTAGCCCCTAGCCAAAACCCTTCTGCCTTGTTTGCTACCTTTCCATATTATCCAGTATCGTTTCGGTATTGAATGGCAAAGAGCAGTGCCTATCCAGTTAAGGCGGAGGGAAAAAACAAGGATAAATCCATGCCCCGTGTGAGGATCGAACTCACGACCTTCAGATTATGAGACTGACGCGCTACCTACTGCGCTAACGAGGCATCTTGCGTGTGATTGGTTGTTGCCGTCCAGAGATAAGATGGAATTCTGTAAGCACAAAACTTCTTTTTTTTTATTTTTAATATGTACATGTATATATCTACATATATTGGAAAGTTTAAAGCAAGCTGTGAAAGCAACTTTTCCCATATGGTCTAGCGGTTAGGATTCCTGGTTCTCACCCAGGCGGCCCGGGTTCGACTCCCGGTATGGGAATGAGCATTTTCCTAAGCTTGCAACTACATCGAAAGACCCTCTGAATTAAGATAGCGCTCAAAAAGTTCATAAAAGTATCATTCAGGCTTACCGTCTACAAGAGCACCTTTGCTTTTTCATCAAGAATGCCGTGACCCGGATTCGAACCGGGGTTGCTGCGGCCACAACGCAGAGTACTAACCACTATACGATCACGGCGACATTCACGAGCCAGGTAGGAGTCGAACCTACAATCTTCTGATCCGTAGTCAGACGCGTTATCCATTGCGCCACTGGCCCTGTGTGAGAGGTTGCCACTAATCATGCTCCCCATTTTGGACTTTTGCTACGCTCGCAGCCATATTCAAAGACCTCAACACGGTTGCTTTTAGCCCCTAGCCAAAACCCTTCTGCCTTGTTTGCTACCTTTCCATATTATCCAGTATCGTTTCGGTATTGAATGGCAAAGAGCAGTGCCTATCCAGTTAAGGCGGAGGGAAAAAACAAGGATAGATCCATGCCCCGTGTGAGGATCGAACTCACGACCTTCAGATTATGAGACTGACGCGCTACCTACTGCGCTAACGAGGCATCTTGCGTGTGATTGGTTGTTGCCGTCCAGAGATAAGATGGAATTCTGTAAGCACAAAACTTCTTTTTTTTTTTTTAATATGTACATGTATATATCTACATATATTGGAAAGTTTAAAGCAAGCTGTGAAAGCAACTTTTCCCATATGGTCTAGCGGTTAGGATTCCTGGTTTTCACCCAGGCGGCCCGGGTTCGACTCCCGGTATGGGAATGAGTGTTTTGCTAAGCTTGTGCCTACATTCAAAGGCCTGCACCTTTCTTGCAGAATTAAGCGGCTTAGTTTGCAGATGCTCTTGGCAGCCAAAAATGCTGCGCTAACGAGGCCACTTGCAAGTGGTTGTTGATGCCATCCATGCTTAAAAATGAGTTTTCAAATCATGAAACTGATTTTTTTTCTACTTATTACTGAAAAAGGGTCTCAGCGGTTCCCATATGGTCTAGCGGTTAGGATTCCTGGTTCTCACCCAGGCGGCCCGGGTTCGACTCCCGGTATGGGAATGAGCATTTTCCTAAGCTTGCAACTACATCGAAAGACCCTCTGAATTAAGATAGCGCTCAAAAAGTTCATAAAAGTATCATTCAGGCTTACCGTCTACAAGAGCACCTTTGCTTTTTCATCAAGAATGCCGTGACCCGGATTCGAACCGGGGTTGCTGCGGCCACAACGCAGAGTACTAACCACTATACGATCACGGCGACATTCACGAGCCAGGTAGGAGTCGAACCTACAATCTTCTGATCCGTAGTCAGACGCGTTATCCATTGCGCCACTGGCCCTGTGTGAGAGGTTGCCACTAATCATGCTCCCCATTTTGGACTTTTGCTACGCTCGCAGCCATATTCAAAGACCTCAACACGGTTGCTTTTAGCCCCTAGCCAAAACCCTTCTGCCTTGTTTGCTACCTTTCCATATTATCCAGTATCGTTTCGGTATTGAATGGCAAAGAGCAGTGCCTATCCAGTTAAGGCGGAGGGAAAAAACAAGGATAGATCCATGCCCCGTGTGAGGATCGAACTCACGACCTTCAGATTATGAGACTGATGCGCTACCTACTGCGCTAACGAGGCATCTTGCGTGTGATTGGTTGTTGCCGTCCAGAGATAAGATGGAATTCTGTAAGCACAAAACTTTTTTTTTTTTTTTAATATGTACATGTATATATCTACATATATTGGAAAGTTTAAAGCAAGCTGTGAAAGCAACTTTTCCCATATGGTCTAGCGGTTAGGATTCCTGGTTTTCACCCAGGCGGCCCGGGTTCGACTCCCGGTATGGGAATGAGTGTTTTGCTAAGCTTGTGCCTGCATTCAAAGGCCTGCACCTTTCTTGCAGAATTAAGCGGCTTAGTTTGCAGATGCTCTTGGCAGCCAAAAATGCTGCGCTAACGAGGCCACTTGCAAGTGGTTGTTGATGCCATCCATGCTTAAAAATGAGTTTTCAAATCATGAAACTGATTTTTTTTCTACTTATTACTGAAAAAGGGTCTCAGCGGTTCCCATATGGTCTAGCGGTTAGGATTCCTGGTTCTCACCCAGGCGGCCCGGGTTCGACTCCCGGTATGGGAATGAACATTTTCCTAAGCTTGCAACTACATCGAAAGACTCTCTGAATTAAGATAGCGCTCAAAAAGTTCATAAAAGTATCATTCAGGCTTACCGTCTACAAGAGCACCTTTGCTTTTTCATCAAGAATGCCGTGACCCGGATTCGAACCGGGGTTGCTGCGGCCACAACGCAGAGTACTAACCACTATACGATCACGGCAGGTAGGAGTCGAACCTACAATCTTCTGATCCGTAGTCAGACGCGTTATCCATTGCGCCACTGGCCCTGTGTGAGAGGTTGCCACTAATCATGCTCCCCATTTTGGACTTTTGCTACGCTCGCAGCCATATTCAAAGACCTCAACACGGTTGCTTTTAGCCCCTAGCCAAAACCCTTCTGCCTTGTTTGCTACCTTTCCATATTATCCAGTATCGTTTCGGTATTGAATGGCAAAGAGCAGTGCCTATCCAGTTAAGGCGGAGGGAAAAAACAAGGATAGATCCATGCCCCGTGTGAGGATCGAACTCACGACCTTCAGATTATGAGACTGACGCGCTACCTACTGCGCTAACGAGGCATCTTGCGTGTGATTGGTTGTTGCCGTCCAGAGATAAGATGGAATTCTGTAAGCACAAAACTTCTTTTTTTTTTTTTAATATGTACATGTATATATCTACATATATTGGAAAGTTTAAAGCAAGCTGTGAAAGCAACTTTTCCCATATGGTCTAGCGGTTAGGATTCCTGGTTTTCACCCAGGCGGCCCGGGTTCGACTCCCGGTATGGGAATGAGTGTTTTGCTAAGCTTGTGCCTGCATTCAAAGGCCTGCACCTTTCTTGCAGAATTAAGCGGCTTAGTTTGCAGATGCTCTTGGCAGCCAAAAATGCTGCGCTAACGAGGCCACTTGCAAGTGGTTGTTGATGCCATCCATGCTTAAAAATGAGTTTTCAAATCATGAAACTGATTTTTTTTCTACTTATTACTGAAAAAGGGTCTCAGCGGTTCCCATATGGTCTAGCGGTTAGGATTCCTGGTTCTCACCCAGGCGGCCTAGGTTCGACTCCCGGTATGGGAATGAGCATTTTCCTAAGCTTGCAACTACATCGAAAGACCCTCTGAATTAAGATAGCGCTCAAAAAGTTCATAAAAGTATCATTCAGGCTTGCCGTCTACAAGAGCACCTTTGCTTTTTCATCAAGAATGCCGTGACCCGGATTCGAACCGGGGTTGCTGCGGCCACAACGCAGAGTACTAACCACTATACGATCACGGCGACATTCACGAGCCAGGTAGGAGTCGAACCTACAATCTTCTGATCCGTAGTCAGACGCGTTATCCATTGCGCCACTGGCCCTGTGTGAGAGGTTGCCACTAATCATGCTCCCCATTTTGGACTTTTGCTACGCTCGCAGCCATATTCAAAGACCTCAACACGGTTGCTTTTAGCCCCTAGCCAAAACCCTTCTGCCTTGTTTGCTACCTTTCCATATTATCCAGTATCGTTTCGGTATTGAATGGCAAAGAGCAGTGCCTATCCAGTTAAGGCGGAGGGAAAAAACAAGGATAGATCCATGCCCCGTGTGAGGATCGAACTCACGACCTTCAGATTATGAGACTGACGCGCTACCTACTGCGCTAACGAGGCATCTTGCGTGTGATTGGTTGTTGCCGTCCAGAGATAAGATGGAATTCTGTAAGCACAAAACTTCTTTTTTTTTTTTTTAAATATGTACATGTATATATCTACATATATTGGAAAGTTTAAAGCAAGCTGTGAAAGCAACTTTTCCCATATGGTCTAGCGGTTAGGATTCCTGGTTCTCACCCAGGCGGCCCGGGTTCGACTCCCGGTATGGGAATGAGCATTTTCCTAAGCTTGCAACTACATCGAAAGACCCTCTGAATTAAGATAGCGCTCAAAAAGTTCATAAAAGTATCATTCAGGCTTACCGTCTACAAGAGCACCTTTGCTTTTTCATCAAGAATGCCGTGACCCGGATTCGAACCGGGGTTGCTGCGGCCACAACGCAGAGTACTAACCACTATACGATCACGGCAACATTCACGAGCCAGGTAGGAGTCGAACCTACAATCTTCTGATCCGTAGTCAGACGCGTTATCCATTGCGCCACTGGCCCTGTGTGAGAGGTTGCCACTAATCATGCTCCCCATTTTGGACTTTTGCTACGCTCGCAGCCATATTCAAAGACCTCAACACGGTTGCTTTTAGCCCCTAGCCAAAACCCTTCTGCCTTGTTTGCTACCTTTCCATATTATCCAGTATCGTTTCGGTATTGAATGGCAAAGAGCAGTGCCTATCCAGTTAAGGCGGAGGGAAAAAACAAGGATAGATCCATGCCCCGTGTGAGGATCGAACTCACGACCTTCAGATTATGAGACTGATGCGCTACCTACTGCGCTAACGAGGCATCTTGCGTGTGATTGGTTGTTGCCGTCCAGAGATAAGATGGAATTCTGTAAGCACAAAACTTCTTTTTTTTTTTTTAATATGTACATGTATATATCTACATATATTGGAAAGTTTAAAGCAAGCTGTGAAAGCAACTTTTCCCATATGGTCTAGCGGTTAGGATTCCTGGTTTTCACCCAGGCGGCCCGGGTTCGACTCCCGGTATGGGAATGAGTGTTTTGCTAAGCTTGTGCCTGCATTCAAAGGCCTGCACCTTTCTTGCAGAATTAAGCGGCTTAGTTTGCAGATGCTCTTGGCAGCCAAAAATGCTGCGCTAACGAGGCCACTTGCAAGTGGTTGTTGATGCCATCCATGCTTAAAAATGAGTTTTCAAATCATGAAACTGATTTTTTTTCTACTTATTACTGAAAAAGGGTCTCAGCGGTTCCCATATGGTCTAGCGGTTAGGATTCCTGGTTCTCACCCAGGCGGCCTAGGTTCGACTCCCGGTATGGGAATGAGCATTTTCCTAAGCTTGCAACTACATCGAAAGACCCTCTGAATTAAGATAGCGCTCAAAAAGTTCATAAAAGTATCATTCAGGCTTGCCGTCTACAAGAGCACCTTTGCTTTTTCATCAAGAATGCCGTGACCCGGATTCGAACCGGGGTTGCTGCGGCCACAACGCAGAGTACTAACCACTATACGATCACGGCGACATTCACGAGCCAGGTAGGAGTCGAACCTACAATCTTCTGATCCGTAGTCAGACGCGTTATCCATTGCGCCACTGGCCCTGTGTGAGAGGTTGCCACTAATCATGCTCCCCATTTTGGACTTTTGCTACGCTCGCAGCCATATTCAAAGACCTCAACACGGTTGCTTTTAGCCCCTAGCCAAAACCCTTCTGCCTTGTTTGCTACCTTTCCATATTATCCAGTATCGTTTCGGTATTGAATGGCAAAGAGCAGTGCCTATCCAGTTAAGGCGGAGGGAAAAAACAAGGATAGATCCATGCCCCGTGTGAGGATCGAACTCACGACCTTCAGATTATGAGACTGACGCGCTACCTACTGCGCTAACGAGGCATCTTGCGTGTGATTGGTTGTTGCCGTCCAGAGATAAGATGGAATTCTGTAAGCACAAAACTTTTTTTTTTTTTTTTTTTTTTTAATATGTACATGTATATATCTACATATATTGGAAAGTTTAAAGCAAGCTGTGAAAGCAACTTTTCCCATATGGTCTAGCGGTTAGGATTCCTGGTTTTCACCCAGGCGGCCCGGGTTCGACTCCCGGTATGGGAATGAGTGTTTTGCTAAGCTTGTGCCTGCATTCAAAGGCCTG
>NC_089838.1:307063342-307078342 GCF_035609145.1 Eleutherodactylus coqui | reverse complement strand
GTGCCTATCCAGTTAAGGCGGAGGGAAAAAACAAGGATAGATCCATGCCCCGTGTGAGGATCGAACTCACGACCTTCAGATTATGAGACTGACGCGCTACCTACTGCGCTAACGTGGCATCTTGCGTGTGATTGGTTGTTGCCGTCCAGAGATAAGATGGAATTCTGTAAGCACAAAACTTCTTTTTTTTTTTTTTTAATATGTACATGTATATATCTACATATATTGGAAAGTTTAAAGCAAGCTGTGAAAGCAACTTTTCCCATATGGTCTAGCGGTTAGGATTCCTGGTTTTCACCCAGGCGGCCGGGGTTCGACTCCCGGTATGGGAATGAGTGTTTTGCTAAGCTTGTGCCTGCATTCAAAGGCCTGCACCTTTCTTGCAGAATTAAGCGGCTTAGTTTGCAGATGCTCTTGGCAGCCAAAAATGCTGCGCTAACGAGGCCACTTGCAAGTGGTTGTTGATGCCATCCATGCTTAAAAATGAGTTTTCAAATCATGAAACTGATTTTTTGTCTACTTATTACTGAAAAAGGGTCTCAGCGGTTCCCATATGGTCTAGCGGTTAGGATTCCTGGTTCTCACCCAGGCGGCCCGGGTTCGACTCCCGGTATGGGAATGAGCATTTTCCTAAGCTTGCAACTACATCGAAAGACCCTCTGAATTAAGATAGCGCTCAAAAAGTTCATAAAAGTATCATTCAGGCTTGCCGTCTACAAGAGCACCTTTGCTTTTTCATCAAGAATGCCGTGACCCGGATTCGAACCGGGGTTGCTGCGGCCACAACGCAGAGTACTAACCACTATACGATCACGGCGACATTCACGAGCCAGGTAGGAGTCGAACCTACAATCTTCTGATCCGTAGTCAGACGCGTTATCCATTGCGCCACTGGCCCTGTGTGAGAGGTTGCCACTAATCATGCTCCCCATTTTGGACTTTTGCTACGCTCGCAGCCATATTCAAAGACCTCAACACGGTTGCTTTTAGCCCCTAGCCAAAACCCTTCTGCCTTGTTTGCTACCTTTCCATATTATCCAGTATCGTTTCGGTATTGAATGGCAAAGAGCAGTGCCTATCCAGTTAAGGCGGAGGGAAAAAACAAGGATAGATCCATGCCCCGTGTGAGGATCGAACTCACGACCTTCAGATTATGAGACTGACGCGCTACCTACTGCGCTAACGAGGCATCTTACGTGTGATTGGTTGTTGCCGTCCAGAGATAAGATGGAATTGGAATTCTGTAAGCACAAAACTTCTTTTTTTTTTTTTTTTTAATATGTACATGTATATATCTACATATATTGGAAAGTTTAAAGCAAGCTGTGAAAGCAGCTTTTCCCATATGGTCTAGCGGTTAGGATTCCTGGTTTTCACCCAGGCGGCCTGGGTTCGACTCCCGGTATGGGAATGAGTGTTTTGCTAAGCTTGTGCCTGCATTCAAAGGCCTGCACCTTTCTTGCAGAATTAAGCGGCTTAGTTTGCAGATGCTCTTGGCAGCCAAAAATGCTGCGCTAACGAGGCCACTTGCAAGTGGTTGTTGATGCCATCCATGCTTAAAAATGAGTTTTCAAATCATGAAACTGATTTTTTTTCTACTTATTACTGAAAAAGGGTCTCAGCGGTTCCCATATGGTCTAGCGGTTAGGATTCCTGGTTCTCACCCAGGCGGCCCGGGTTCGACTCCCGGTATGGGAATGAGCATTTTCCTAAGCTTGCAACTACATCGAAAGACCCTCTGAATTAAGATAGCGCTCAAAAAGTTCATAAAAGTATCATTCAGGCTTGCCGTCTACAAGAGCACCTTTGCTTTTTCATCAAGAATGCCGTGACCCGGATTCGAACCGGGGTTGCTGCAGCCACAACGCAGAGTACTAACCACTATACGATCACGGCGACATTCACGAGCCAGGTAGGAGTCGAACCTACAATCTTCTGATCCGTAGTCAGACGCGTTATCCATTGCGCCACTGGCCCTGTGTGAGAGGTTGCCACTAATCATGCTCCCCATTTTGGACTTTTGCTACGCTCGCAGCCATATTCAAAGACCTCAACACGGTTGCTTTTAGCCCCTAGCCAAAACCCTTCTGCCTTGTTTGCTACCTTTCCATATTATCCAGTATCGTTTCGGTATTGAATGGCAAAGAGCAGTGCCTATCCAGTTAAGGCGGAGGGAAAAAACAAGGATAAATCCATGCCCCGTGTGAGGATCGAACTCACGACCTTCAGATTATGAGACTGACGCGCTACCTACTGCGCTAACGAGGCATCTTGCGTGTGATTGGTTGTTGCCGTCCAGAGATAAGATGGAATTCTGTAAGCACAAAACTTCTTTTTTTTTATTTTTAATATGTACATGTATATATCTACATATATTGGAAAGTTTAAAGCAAGCTGTGAAAGCAACTTTTCCCATATGGTCTAGCGGTTAGGATTCCTGGTTTTCACCCAGGCGGCCCGGGTTCGACTCCCGGTATGGGAATGAGTGTTTTGCTAAGCTTGTGCCTGCATTCAAAGGCCTGCACCTTTCTTGCAGAATTAAGCGGCTTAGTTTGCAGATGCTCTTGGCAGCCAAAAATGCTGCGCTAACGAGGCCACTTGCAAGTGGTTGTTGATGCCATCCATGCTTAAAAATGAGTTTTCAAATCATGAAACTGATTTTTTTTCTACTTATTACTGAAAAAGGGTCTCAGCGGTTCCCATATGGTCTAGCGGTTAGGATTCCTGGTTCTCACCCAGGCGGCCCGGGTTCGACTCCCGGTATGGGAATGAGCATTTTCCTAAGCTTGCAACTACATCGAAAGACCCTCTGAATTAAGATAGCGCTCAAAAAGTTCATAAAAGTATCATTCAGGCTTGCCATCTACAAGAGCACCTTTGCTTTTTCATCAAGAATGCCGTGACCCGGATTCGAACCGGGGTTGCTGCGGCCACAACGCAGAGTACTAACCACTATCCGATCACGGCGACATTCACGAGCCAGGTAGGAGTCGAACCTACAATCTTCTGATCCGTAGTCAGACGCGTTATCCATTGCGCCACTGGCCCTGTGTGAGAGGTTGCCACTAATCATGCTCCCCATTTTGGACTTTTGCTACGCTCGCAGCCATATTCAAAGACCTCAACACGGTTGCTTTTAGCCCCTAGCCAAAACCCTTCTGCCTTGTTTGCTACCTTTCCATATTATCCAGTATCGTTTCGGTATTGAATGGCAAAGAGCAGTGCCTATCCAGTTAAGGCGGAGGGAAAAAACAAGGATAGATCCATGCCCCGTGTGAGGATCGAACTCACGACCTTCAGATTATGAGACTGACGCGCTACCTACTGCGCTAACGAGGCATCTTGCGTGTGATTGGTTGTTGCCGTCCAGAGATAAGATGGAATTCTGTAAGCACAAAACTTCTTTTTTTTTTTAATATGTACATGTATATATCTACATATATTGGAAAGTTTAAAGCAAGCTGTGAAAGCAACTTTTCCCATATGGTCTAGCGGTTAGGATTCCTGGTTTTCACCCAGGCGGCCCGGGTTCGACTCCCGGTATGGGAATGAGTGTTTTGCTAAGCTTGTGCCTGCATTCAAAGGCCTGCACCTTTCTTGCAGAATTAAGCGGCTTAGTTTGCAGATGCTCTTGGCAGCCAAAAATGCTGCGCTAACGAGGCCACTTGCAAGTGGTTGTTGATGCCATCCATGCTTAAAAATGAGTTTTCAAATCATGAAACTGATTTTTTTTCTACTTATTACTGAAAAAGGGTCTCAGCGGTTCCCATATGGTCTAGCGGTTAGGATTCCTGGTTCTCACCCAGGCGGCCCGGGTTCGACTCCCGGTATGGGAAAGAGCATTTTCCTAAGCTTGCAACTACATCGAAAGACCCTCTGAATTAAGATAGCGCTCAAAAAGTTCATAAAAGTATCATTCAGGCTTGCCGTCTACAAGAGCACCTTTGCTTTTTCATCAAGAATGCCGTGAACAGGATTCGAACCGGGGTTGCTGCGGCCACAACGCAGAGTACTAACCACTATACGATCACGGCGACATTCACGAGCCAGGTAGGAGTCGAACCTACAATCTTCTGATCCGTAGTCAGACGCGTTATCCATTGCGCCACTGGCCCTGTGTGAGAGGTTGCCACTAATCATGCTCCCCATTTTGGACTTTTGCTACGCTCGCAGCCATATTCAAAGACCTCAACACGGTTGCTTTTAGCCCCTAGCCAAAACCCTTCTGCCTTGTTTGCTACCTTTCCATATTATCCAGTATCGTTTCGGTATTGAATGGCAAAGAGCAGTGCCTATCCAGTTAAGGCAGAGGGAAAAAACAAGGATAGATCCATGCCCCGTGTGAGGATCGAACTCACGACCTTCAGATTATGAGACTGACGCGCTACCTACTGCGCTAACGAGGCATCTTGCGTGTGATTGGTTGTTGCCGTCCAGAGATAAGATGGAATTCTGTAAGCACAAAACTTCTTTTTTTTTTTTTTTTTTTTTTTTTTGTTTTTTAATATGTACATGTATATATCTACATATATTGGAAAGTTTAAAGCAAGCTGTGAAAGCAACTTTTCCCATATGGTCTAGCGGTTAGGATTCCTGGTTTTCACCCAGGCGGCCTGGGTTCGACTCCCGGTATGGGAATGAGTGTTTTGCTAAGCTTGTGCCTGCATTCAAAGGCCTGCACCTTTCTTGCAGAATTAAGCGGCTTAGTTTGCAGATGCTCTTGGCAGCCAAAAATGCTGCGCTAACGAGGCCACTTGCAAGTGGTTGTTGATGCCATCCATGCTTAAAAATGAGTTTTCAAATCATGAAACTGATTTTTTTTCTACTTATTACTGAAAAAGGGTCTCAGCGGTTCCCATATGGTCTAGCGGTTAGGATTCCTGGTTCTCACCCAGGCGGCCCGGGTTCGACTCCCGGTATGGGAATGAGCATTTTCCTAAGCTTGCAACTACATCGAAAGACCCTCTGAATTAAGATAGCGCTCAAAAAGTTCATAAAAGTATCATTCAGGCTTACCGTCTACAAGAGCACCTTTGCTTTTTCATCAAGAATGCCGTGACCCGGATTCGAACCGGGGTTGCTGCGGCCACAACGCAGAGTACTAACCACTATACGATCACGGCGACATTCACGAGCCAGGTAGGAGTCGAACCTACAATCTTCTGATCCGTAGTCAGACGCGTTATCCATTGCGCCACTGGCCCTGTGTGAGAGGTTGCCACTAATCATGCTCCCCATTTTGGACTTTTGCTACGCTCGCAGCAATATTCAAAGACCTCAACACGGTTGCTTTTAGCCCCTAGCCAAAACCCTTCTGCCTTGTTTGCTACCTTTCCATATTATCCAGTATCGTTTCGGTATTGAATGGCAAAGAGCAGTGCCTATCCAGTTAAGGCGGAGGGAAAAAACAAGGATAGATCCATGCCCCGTGTGAGGATCGAACTCACGACCTTCAGATTATGAGACTGACGCGCTACCTACTGCGCTAACGAGGCATCTTGCGTGTGATTGGTTGTTGCCGTCCAGAGATAAGATGGAATTCTAAAAGCACAAAACTTCTTTTTTTTTTTTTTCTTTTTTTTTGTTTTTTAATATGTACATGTATATATCTACATATATTGGAAAGTTTAAAGCAAGCTGTGAAAGCAACTTTTCCCATATGGTCTAGCGGTTAGGATTCCTGGTTTTCACCCAGGCGGCCCGGGTTCGACTCCCGGTATGGGAATGAGTGTTTTGCTAAGCTTGTGCCTGCATTCAAAGGCCTGCACCTTTCTTGCAGAATTAAGCGGCTTAGTTTGCAGATGCTCTTGGCAGCCAAAAATGCTGCGCTAACAAGGCCACTTGCAAGTGGTTGTTGATGCCATCCATGCTTAAAAATGAGTTTTCAAATCATGAAACTGATTTTTTTTCTACTTATTACTGAAAAAGGGTCTCAGCGGTTCCCATATGGTCTAGCGGTTAGGATTCCTGGTTCTCACCCAGGCGGCCCGGGTTCGACTCCCGGTATGGGAATGAGCATTTTCCTAAGCTTGCAACTACATCGAAAGACCCTCTGAATTAAGATAGCGCTCAAAAAGTTCATAAAAGTATCATTCAGGCTTGCCGTCTACAAGAGCACCTTTGCTTTTTCATCAAGAATGCCGTGACCCGGATTCGAACCGGGGTTGCTGCGGCCACAACGCAGAGTACTAACCACTATACGATCACGGCGACATTCACGAGCCAGGTAGGAGTCGAACCTACAATCTTCTGATCCGTAGTCAGACGCGTTATCCATTGCGCCACTGGCCCTGTGTGAGAGGTTGCCACTAATCATGCTCCCCATTTTGGACTTTTGCTACGCTCGCAGCCATATTCAAAGACCTCAACACGGTTGCTTTTAGCCCCTAGCCAAAACCCTTCTGCCTTGTTTGCTACCTTTCCATATTATCCAGTATCGTTTCGGTATTGAATGGCAAAGAGCAGTGCCTATCCAGTTAAGGCGGAGGGAAAAAACAAGGATAGATCCATGCCCCGTGTGAGGATCGAACTCACGACCTTCAGATTATGAGACTGACGCGCTACCTACTGCGCTAACGAGGCATCTTGCGTGTGATTGGTTGTTGCCGTCCAGAGATAAGATGGAATTCTGTAAGCACAAAACTTCTTTTTTTTTATTTTTAATTTGTACATGTATATATCTACATATATTGGAAAGTTTAAAGCAAGCTGTGAAAGCAACTTTTCCCATATGGTCTAGCGGTTAGGATTCCTGGTTTTCACCCAGGCGGCCCGGGTTCGACTCCCGGTATGGGAATGAGTGTTTTGCTAAGCTTGTGCCTGCATTCAAAGGCCTGCACCTTTCTTGCAGAATTAAGCGGCTTAGTTTGCAGATGCTCTTGGCAGCCAAAAATGCTGCGCTAACGAGGCCACTTGCAAGTGGTTGTTGATGCCATCCATGCTTAAAAATGAGTTTTCAAATCATGAAACTGATTTTTTTCCTACTTATTACTGAAAAAGGGTCTCAGCGGTTCCCATATGGTCTAGCGGTTAGGATTCCTGGTTCTCACCCAGGCGGCCCGGGTTCGACTCCCGGTATGGGAATGAGCATTTTCCTAAGCTTGCAACTACATCGAAAGACCCTCTGAATTAAGATAGCGCTCAAAAAGTTCATAAAAGTATCATTCAGGCTTGCCATCTACAAGAGCACCTTTGCTTTTTCATCAAGAATGCCGTGACCCGGATTCGAACCGGGGTTGCTGCGGCCACAACGCAGAGTACTAACCACTATACGATCACGGCGACATTCACGAGCCAGGTAGGAGTCGAACCTACAATCTTCTGATCCGTAGTCAGACGCGTTATCCATTGCGCCACTGGCCCTGTGTGAGAGGTTGCCACTAATCATGCTCCCCATTTTGGACTTTTGCTACGCTCGCAGCCATATTCAAAGACCTCAACACGGTTGCTTTTAGCCCCTAGCCAAAACCCTTCTGCCTTGTTTGCTACCTTTCCATATTATCCAGTATCGTTTCGGTATTGAATGGCAAAGAGCAGTGCCTATCCAGTTAAGGCGGAGGGAAAAAACAAGGATAGATCCATGCCCCGTGTGAGGATCGAACTCACGACCTTCAGATTATGAGACTGACGCGCTACCTACTGCGCTAACGAGGCATCTTGCGTGTGATTGGTTGTTGCCGTCCAGAGATAAGATGGAATTCTGTAAGCACAAAACTTCTTTTTTTTTTTAATATGTACATGTATATATCTACATATATTGGAAAGTTTAAAGCAAGCTGTGAAAGCAACTTTTCCCATATGGTCTAGCGGTTAGGATTCCTGGTTTTCACCCAGGTGGCCCGGGTTCGACTCCCGGTATGGGAATGAGTGTTTTGCTAAGCTTGTGCCTGCATTCAAAGGCCTGCACCTTTCTTGCAGAATTAAGCGGCTTAGTTTGCAGATGCTCTTGGAAGCCAAAAATGCTGCGCTAACGAGGCCACTTGCAAGTGGTTGTTGATGCCATCCATGCTTAAAAATGAGTTTTCAAATCATGAAACTGATTTTTTTTCTACTTATTACTGAAAAAGGGTCTCAGCGGTTCCCATATGGTCTAGCGGTTAGGATTCCTGGTTCTCACCCAGGCGGCCCGGGTTCGACTCCCGGTATGGGAATGAGCATTTTCCTAAGCTTGCAACTACATCGAAAGACCCTCTGAATTAAGATAGCGCTCAAAAAGTTCATAAAAGTATCATTCAGGCTTGCCGTCTACAAGAGCACCTTTGCTTTTTCATCAAGAATGCCGTGACCCAGATTCGAACCGGGGTTGCTGCGGCCACAACGCAGAGTACTAACCACTATACGATCACGGCGACATTCACGAGCCAGGTAGGAGTCGAACCTACAATCTTCTGATCCGTAGTCAGACGCGTTATCCATTGCGCCACTGGCCCTGTGTGAGAGGTTGCCACTAATCATGCTCCCCATTTTGGACTTTTGCTACGCTCGCAGCCATATTCAAAGACCTCAACACGGTTGCTTTTAGCCCCTAGCCAAAACCCTTCTGCCTTGTTTGCTACCTTTCCATATTATCCAGTATCGTTTCGGTATTGAATGGCAAAGAGCAGTGCCTATCCAGTTAAGGCGGAGGGAAAAAACAAGGATAAATCCATGCCCCGTGTGAGGATCGAACTCACGACCTTCAGATTATGAGACTGACGCGCTACCTACTGCGCTAACGAGGCATCTTGCGTGTGATTGGTTGTTGCCGTCCAGAGATAAGATGGAATTCTGTAAGCACAAAACTTCTTTTTTTTTTTTTTTTTTTTTGTTTTTTAATATGTACATGTATATATCTACATATATTGGAAAGTTTAAAGCAAGCTGTGAAAGCAACTTTTCCCATATGGTCTAGCGGTTAGGATTCCTGGTTTTCACCCAGGCGGCCTGGGTTCGACTCCCGGTATGGGAATGAGTGTTTTGCTAAGCTTGTGCCTGCATTCAAAGGCCTGCACCTTTCTTGCAGAATTAAGCGGCTTAGTTTGCAGATGCTCTTGGCAGCCAAAAATGCTGCGCTAACGAGGCCACTTGCAAGTGGTTGTTGATGCCATCCATGCTTAAAAATGAGTTTTCAAATCATGAAACTGATTTTTTTTCTACTTATTACTGAAAAAGGGTCTCAGCGGTTCCCATATGGTCTAGCGGTTAGGATTCCTGGTTCTCACCCAGGCGGCCCGGGTTCGACTCCCGGTATGGGAATGAGCATTTTCCTAAGCTTGCAACTACATCGAAAGACCCTCTGAATTAAGATAGCGCTCAAAAAGTTCATAAAAGTATCATTCAGGCTTACCGTCTACAAGAGCACCTTTGCTTTTTCATCAAGAATGCCGTGACCCGGATTCGAACCGGGGTTGCTGCGGCCACAACGCAGAGTACTAACCACTATACGATCACGGCGACATTCACGAGCCAGGTAGGAGTCGAACCTACAATCTTCTGATCCGTAGTCAGACGCGTTATCCATTGCGCCACTGGCCCTGTGTGAGAGGTTGCCACTAATCATGCTCCCCATTTTGGACTTTTGCTACGCTCGCAGCAATATTCAAAGACCTCAACACGGTTGCTTTTAGCCCCTAGCCAAAACCCTTCTGCCTTGTTTGCTACCTTTCCATATTATCCAGTATCGTTTCGGTATTGAATGGCAAAGAGCAGTGCCTATCCAGTTAAGGCGGAGGGAAAAAACAAGGATAGATCCATGCCCCGTGTGAGGATCGAACTCACGACCTTCAGATTATGAGACTGACGCGCTACCTACTGCGCTAACGAGGCATCTTGCGTGTGATTGGTTGTTGCCGTCCAGAGATAAGATGGAATTCTAAAAGCACAAAACTTCTTTTTTTTTTTTTTCTTTTTTTTTGTTTTTTAATATGTACATGTATATATCTACATATATTGGAAAGTTTAAAGCAAGCTGTGAAAGCAACTTTTCCCATATGGTCTAGCGGTTAGGATTCCTGGTTTTCACCCAGGCGGCCCGGGTTCGACTCCCGGTATGGGAATGAGTGTTTTGCTAAGCTTGTGCCTGCATTCAAAGGCCTGCACCTTTCTTGCAGAATTAAGCGGCTTAGTTTGCAGATGCTCTTGGCAGCCAAAAATGCTGCGCTAACAAGGCCACTTGCAAGTGGTTGTTGATGCCATCCATGCTTAAAAATGAGTTTTCAAATCATGAAACTGATTTTTTTTCTACTTATTACTGAAAAAGGGTCTCAGCGGTTCCCATATGGTCTAGCGGTTAGGATTCCTGGTTCTCACCCAGGCGGCCCGGGTTCGACTCCCGGTATGGGAATGAGCATTTTCCTAAGCTTGCAACTACATCGAAAGACCCTCTGAATTAAGATAGCGCTCAAAAAGTTCATAAAAGTATCATTCAGGCTTGCCGTCTACAAGAGCACCTTTGCTTTTTCATCAAGAATGCCGTGACCCGGATTCGAACCGGGGTTGCTGCGGCCACAACGCAGAGTACTAACCACTATACGATCACGGCGACATTCACGAGCCAGGTAGGAGTCGAACCTACAATCTTCTGATCCGTAGTCAGACGCGTTATCCATTGCGCCACTGGCCCTGTGTGAGAGGTTGCCACTAATCATGCTCCCCATTTTGGACTTTTGCTACGCTCGCAGCCATATTCAAAGACCTCAACACGGTTGCTTTTAGCCCCTAGCCAAAACCCTTCTGCCTTGTTTGCTACCTTTCCATATTATCCAGTATCGTTTCGGTATTGAATGGCAAAGAGCAGTGCCTATCCAGTTAAGGCGGAGGGAAAAAACAAGGATAGATCCATGCCCCGTGTGAGGATCGAACTCACGACCTTCAGATTATGAGACTGACGCGCTACCTACTGCGCTAACGAGGCATCTTGCGTGTGATTGGTTGTTGCCGTCCAGAGATAAGATGGAATTCTGTAAGCACAAAACTTCTTTTTTTTTATTTTTAATTTGTACATGTATATATCTACATATATTGGAAAGTTTAAAGCAAGCTGTGAAAGCAACTTTTCCCATATGGTCTAGCGGTTAGGATTCCTGGTTTTCACCCAGGCGGCCCGGGTTCGACTCCCGGTATGGGAATGAGTGTTTTGCTAAGCTTGTGCCTGCATTCAAAGGCCTGCACCTTTCTTGCAGAA
Source organism: Eleutherodactylus coqui (assembly GCF_035609145.1). Lineage (NCBI taxonomy): Eukaryota > Metazoa > Chordata > Amphibia > Anura > Eleutherodactylidae > Eleutherodactylus > Eleutherodactylus coqui. Next base: position 307,067,181 of record NC_089838.1, on the reverse strand, counting down.
TTAAGCGGCTTAGTTTGCAGATGCTCTTGGCAGCCAAAAATGCTGCGCTAACGAGGCCACTTGCAAGTGGTTGTTGATGCCATCCATGCTTAAAAATGAGTTTTCAAATCATGAAACTGATTTTTTTTCTACTTATTACTGAAAAAGGGTCTCAGCGGTTCCCATATGGTCTAGCGGTTAGGATTCCTGGTTCTCACCCAGGCGGCCCGGGTTCGACTCCCGGTATGGGAATGAGCATTTTCCTAAGCTTGCAACTACATCGAAAGACCCTCTGAATTAAGATAGCGCTCAAAAAGTTCATAAAAGTATCATTCAGGCTTGCCATCTACAAGAGCACCTTTGCTTTTTCATCAAGAATGCCGTGACCCGGATTCGAACCGGGGTTGCTGCGGCCACAACGCAGAGTACTAACCACTATACGATCACGGCGACATTCACGAGCCAGGTAGGAGTCGAACCTACAATCTTCTGATCCGTAGTCAGACGCGTTATCCATTGCGCCACTGGCCCTGTGTGAGAGGTTGCCACTAATCATGCTCCCCATTTTGGACTTTTGCTACGCTCGCAGCCATATTCAAAGACCTCAACACGGTTGCTTTTAGCCCCTAGCCAAAACCCTTCTGCCTTGTTTGCTACCTTTCCATATTATCCAGTATCGTTTCGGTATTGAATGGCAAAGAGCAGTGCCTATCCAGTTAAGGCGGAGGGAAAAAACAAGGATAGATCCATGCCCCGTGTGAGGATCGAACTCACGACCTTCAGATTATGAGACTGACGCGCTACCTACTGCGCTAACGAGGCATCTTGCGTGTGATTGGTTGTTGCCGTCCAGAGATAAGATGGAATTCTGTAAGCACAAAACTTCTTTTTTTTTTTAATATGTACATGTATATATCTACATATATTGGAAAGTTTAAAGCAAGCTGTGAAAGCAACTTTTCCCATATGGTCTAGCGGTTAGGATTCCTGGTTTTCACCCAGGTGGCCCGGGTTCGACTCCCGGTATGGGAATGAGTGTTTTGCTAAGCTTGTGCCTGCATTCAAAGGCCTGCACCTTTCTTGCAGAATTAAGCGGCTTAGTTTGCAGATGCTCTTGGAAGCCAAAAATGCTGCGCTAACGAGGCCACTTGCAAGTGGTTGTTGATGCCATCCATGCTTAAAAATGAGTTTTCAAATCATGAAACTGATTTTTTTTCTACTTATTACTGAAAAAGGGTCTCAGCGGTTCCCATATGGTCTAGCGGTTAGGATTCCTGGTTCTCACCCAGGCGGCCCGGGTTCGACTCCCGGTATGGGAATGAGCATTTTCCTAAGCTTGCAACTACATCGAAAGACCCTCTGAATTAAGATAGCGCTCAAAAAGTTCATAAAAGTATCATTCAGGCTTGCCGTCTACAAGAGCACCTTTGCTTTTTCATCAAGAATGCCGTGACCCAGATTCGAACCGGGGTTGCTGCGGCCACAACGCAGAGTACTAACCACTATACGATCACGGCGACATTCACGAGCCAGGTAGGAGTCGAACCTACAATCTTCTGATCCGTAGTCAGACGCGTTATCCATTGCGCCACTGGCCCTGTGTGAGAGGTTGCCACTAATCATGCTCCCCATTTTGGACTTTTGCTACGCTCGCAGCCATATTCAAAGACCTCAACACGGTTGCTTTTAGCCCCTAGCCAAAACCCTTCTGCCTTGTTTGCTACCTTTCCATATTATCCAGTATCGTTTCGGTATTGAATGGCAAAGAGCAGTGCCTATCCAGTTAAGGCGGAGGGAAAAAACAAGGATAAATCCATGCCCCGTGTGAGGATCGAACTCACGACCTTCAGATTATGAGACTGACGCGCTACCTACTGCGCTAACGAGGCATCTTGCGTGTGATTGGTTGTTGCCGTCCAGAGATAAGATGGAATTCTGTAAGCACAAAACTTCTTTTTTTTTATTTTTAATATGTACATGTATATATCTACATATATTGGAAAGTTTAAAGCAAGCTGTGAAAGCAACTTTTCCCATATGGTCTAGCGGTTAGGATTCCTGGTTTTCACCCAGGCGGCCCGGGTTCGACTCCCGGTATGGGAATGAGTGTTTTGCTAAGCTTGTGCCTGCATTCAAAGGCCTGCACCTTTCTTGCAGAATTAAGCGGCTTAGTTTGCAGATGCTCTTGGCAGCCAAAAATGCTGCGCTAACGAGGCCACTTGCAAGTGGTTGTTGATGCCATCCATGCTTAAAAATGAGTTTTCAAATCATGAAACTGATTTTTTTTCTACTTATTACTGAAAAAGGGTCTCAGCGGTTCCCATATGGTCTAGCGGTTAGGATTCCTGGTTCTCACCCAGGCGGCCCGGGTTCGACTCCCGGTATGGGAAAGAGCATTTTCCTAAGCTTGCAACTACATCGAAAGACCCTCTGAATTAAGATAGCGCTCAAAAAGTTCATAAAAGTATCATTCAGGCTTGCCGTCTACAAGAGCACCTTTGCTTTTTCATCAAGAATGCCGTGAACAGGATTCGAACCGGGGTTGCTGCGGCCACAACGCAGAGTACTAACCACTATACGATCACGGCGACATTCACGAGCCAGGTAGGAGTCGAACCTACAATCTTCTGATCCGTAGTCAGACGCGTTATCCATTGCGCCACTGGCCCTGTGTGAGAGGTTGCCACTAATCATGCTCCCCATTTTGGACTTTTGCTACGCTCGCAGCCATATTCAAAGACCTCAACACGGTTGCTTTTAGCCCCTAGCCAAAACCCTTCTGCCTTGTTTGCTACCTTTCCATATTATCCAGTATCGTTTCGGTATTGAATGGCAAAGAGCAGTGCCTATCCAGTTAAGGCGGAGGGAAAAAACAAGGATAGATCCATGCCCCGTGTGAGGATCGAACTCACGACCTTCAGATTATGAGACTGACGCGCTACCTACTGCGCTAACGAGGCATCTTGCGTGTGATTGGTTGTTGCCGTCCAGAGATAAGATGGAATTCTGTAAGCACAAAACTTCTTTTTTTTTTTTTTTTTTTTTTTTGTTTTTTAATATGTACATGTATATATCTACATATATTGGAAAGTTTAAAGCAAGCTGTGAAAGCAACTTTTCCCATATGGTCTAGCGGTTAGGATTCCTGGTTTTCACCCAGGCGGCCTGGGTTCGACTCCCGGTATGGGAATGAGTGTTTTGCTAAGCTTGTGCCTGCATTCAAAGGCCTGCACCTTTCTTGCAGAATTAAGCGGCTTAGTTTGCAGATGCTCTTGGCAGCCAAAAATGCTGCGCTAACGAGGCCACTTGCAAGTGGTTGTTGATGCCATCCATGCTTAAAAATGAGTTTTCAAATCATGAAACTGATTTTTTTTCTACTTATTACTGAAAAAGGGTCTCAGCGGTTCCCATATGGTCTAGCGGTTAGGATTCCTGGTTCTCACCCAGGCGGCCCGGGTTCGACTCCCGGTATGGGAATGAGCATTTTCCTAAGCTTGCAACTACATCGAAAGACCCTCTGAATTAAGATAGCGCTCAAAAAGTTCATAAAAGTATCATTCAGGCTTACCGTCTACAAGAGCACCTTTGCTTTTTCATCAAGAATGCCGTGACCCGGATTCGAACCGGGGTTGCTGCGGCCACAACGCAGAGTACTAACCACTATACGATCACGGCGACATTCACGAGCCAGGTAGGAGTCGAACCTACAATCTTCTGATCCGTAGTCAGACACGTTATCCATTGCGCCACTGGCCCTGTGTGAGAGGTTGCCACTAATCATGCTCCCCATTTTGGACTTTTGCTACGCTCGCAGCAATATTCAAAGACCTCAACACGGTTGCTTTTAGCCCCTAGCCAAA
>NC_089838.1:307053342-307058342 GCF_035609145.1 Eleutherodactylus coqui | reverse complement strand
ACTCCCGGTATGGGAATGAGCATTTTCCTAAGCTTGCAACTACATCGAAAGACCCTCTGAATTAAGATAGCGCTCAAAAAGTTCATAAAAGTATCATTCAGGCTTACCGTCTACAAGAGCACCTTTGCTTTTTCATCAAGAATGCCGTGACCCGGATTCGAACCGGGGTTGCTGCGGCCACAACGCAGAGTACTAACCACTATACGATCACGGCGACATTCACGAGCCAGGTAGGAGTCGAACCTACAATCTTCTGATCCGTAGTCAGACGCGTTATCCATTGCGCCACTGGCCCTGTGTGAGAGGTTGCCACTAATCATGCTCCCCATTTTGGACTTTTGCTACGCTCGCAGCCATATTCAAAGACCTCAACACGGTTGCTTTTAACCCCTAGCCAAAACCCTTCTGCCTTGTTTGCTACCTTTCCATATTATCCAGTATCGTTTCGGTATTGAATGGCAAAGAGCAGTGCCTATCCAGTTAAGGCGGAGGGAAAAAACAAGGATAGATCCATGCCCCGTGTGAGGATCGAACTCACGACCTTCAGATTATGAGACTGACGCGCTACCTACTGCGCTAACGAGGCATCTTGCGTGTGATTGGTTGTTGCCGTCCAGAGATAAGATGGAATTCTGTAAGCACAAAACTTCTTTTTTTTTTTTTAATATGTACATGTATATATCTACATATATTGGAAAGTTTAAAGCAAGCTGTGAAAGCAACTTTTCCCATATGGTCTAGCGGTTAGGATTCCTGGTTTTCACTCAGGCGGCCCGGGTTCGACTCCCGGTATGGGAATGAGTGTTTTGCTAAGCTTGTGCCTGCATTCAAAGGCCTGCACCTTTCCTGCAGAATTAAGCGGCTTAGTTTGCAGATGCTCTTGGCAGCCAAAAATGCTGCGCTAACAAGGCCACTTGCAAGTGGTTGTTGATGCCATCCATGCTTAAAAATGAGTTTTCAAATCATGAAACTGATTTTTTTTCTACTTATTACTGAAAAAGGGTCTCAGCGGTTCCCATATGGTCTAGCGGTTAGGATTCCTGGTTCTCACCCAGGCGGCCCGGGTTCGACTCCCGGTATGGGAATGAGCATTTTCCTAAGCTTGCAACTACATCGAAAGACCCTCTGAATTAAGATAGCGCTCAAAAAGTTCATAAAAGTATCATTCAGGCTTACCGTCTACAAGAGCACCTTTGCTTTTTCATCAAGAATGCCGTGACCCGGATTCGAACCGGGGTTGCTGCGGCCACAACGCAGAGTACTAACCACTATACGATCACGGCGACATTCACGAGCCAGGTAGGAGTCGAACCTACAATCTTCTGATCCGTAGTCAGACGCGTTATCCATTGCGCCACTGGCCCTGTGTGAGAGGTTGCCACTAATCATGCTCCCCATTTTGGACTTTTGCTACGCTCGCAGCCATATTCAAAGACCTCAACACGGTTGCTTTTAACCCCTAGCCAAAACCCTTCTGCCTTGTTTGCTACCTTTCCATATTATCCAGTATCGTTTCGGTATTGAATGGCAAAGAGCAGTGCCTATCCAGTTAAGGCGGAGGGAAAAAACAAGGATAGATCCATGCCCCGTGTGAGGATCGAACTCACGACCTTCAGATTATGAGACTGACGCACTACCTACTGCGCTAACGAGGCATCTTGCGTGTGATTGGTTGTTGCCGTCCAGAGATAAGATGGAATTCTGTAAGCACAAAACTTCTTTTTTTTTTTTTAATATGTACATGTATATATCTACATATATTGGAAAGTTTAAAGCAAGCTGTGAAAGCAACTTTTCCCATATGGTCTAGCGGTTAGGATTCCTGGTTTTCACTCAGGCGGCCCGGGTTCGACTCCCGGTATGGGAATGAGTGTTTTGCTAAGCTTGTGCCTGCATTCAAAGGCCTGCACCTTTCTTGCAGAATTAAGCGGCTTAGTTTGCAGATGCTCTTGGCAGCCAAAAATGCTGCGCTAACGAGGCCACTTGCAAGTGGTTGTTGATGCCATCCATGCTTAAAAATGAGTTTTCAAATCATGAAACTGATTTTTTTTCTACTTATTACTGAAAAAGGGTCTCAGCGGTTCCCATATGGTCTAGCGGTTAGGATTCCTGGTTCTCACCCAGGCGGCCCGGGTTCGACTCCCGGTATGGGAATGAGCATTTTCCTAAGCTTGCAACTACATCGAAAGACCCTCTGAATTAAGATAGCGCTCAAAAAGTTCATAAAAGTATCATTCAGGCTTACCGTCTACAAGAGCACCTTTGCTTTTTCATCAAGAATGCCGTGACCCGGATTCGAACCGGGGTTGCTGCGGCCACAACGCAGAGTACTAACCACTATACGATCACGGCGACATTCGCGAGCCAGGTAGGAGTCGAACCTACAATCTTCTGATCCGTAGTCAGACGCGTTATCCATTGCGCCACTGGCCCTGTGTGAGAGGTTGCCACTAATCATGCTCCCCATTTTGGACTTTTGCTACGCTCGCAGCCATATTCAAAGACCTCAACACGGTTGCTTTTAACCCCTAGCCAAAACCCTTCTGCCTTGTTTGCTACCTTTCCATATTATCCAGTATCGTTTCGGTATTGAATGGCAAAGAGCAGTGCCTATCCAGTTAAGGCGGAGGGAAAAAACAAGGATAGATCCATGCCCCGTGTGAGGATCGAACTCACGACCTTCAGATTATGAGACTGACGCGCTACCTACTGCGCTAACGAGGCATCTTGCGTGTGATTGGTTGTTGCCGTCCAGAGATAAGATGGAATTCTGTAAGCACAAAACTTATTTTTTTTTTTTAATATGTACATGTATATATCTACATATATTGGAAAGTTTAAAGCAAGCTGTGAAAGCAACTTTTCCCATATGGTCTAGCGGTTAGGATTCCTGGTTTTCACCCAGGCGGCCCGGGTTCGACTCCCGGTATGGGAATGAGTGTTTTGCTAAGCTTGTGCCTGCATTCAAAGGCCTGCACCTTTCTTGCAGAATTAAGCGGCTTAGTTTGCAGATGCTCTTGGCAGCCAAAAATGCTGCGCTAACGAGGCCACTTGCAAGTGGTTGTTGATGCCATCCATGCTTAAAAATGAATTTTCAAATCATGAAACTGATTCTTTTTCTACTTATTACTGAAAAAGGGTCTCAGCGGTTCCCATATGGTCTAGCGGTTAGGATTCCTGGTTCTCACCCAGGCGGCCCGGGTTCGACTCCCGGTATGGGAATGAGCATTTTCCTAAGCTTGCAACTACATCGAAAGACCCTCTGAATTAAGATAGCGCTCAAAAAGTTCATAAAAGTATCATTCAGGCTTGCCGTCTACAAGAGCACCTTTGCTTTTTCATCAAGAATGCCGTGACCCGGATTCGAACCGGGGTTGCTGCGGCCACAACGCAGAGTACTAACCACTATACGATCACGGCGACATTCACGAGCCAGGTAGGAGTCGAACCTACAATCTTCTGATCCGTAGTCAGACGCGTTATCCATTGCGCCACTGGCCCTGTGTGAGAGGTTGCCACTAATCATGCTCCCCATTTTGGACTTTTGCTACGCTCGCAGCCATATTCAAAGACCTCAACACGGTTGCTTTTAGCCCCTAGCCAAAACCCTTCTGCCTTGTTTGCTACCTTTCCATATTATCCAGTATCGTTTCGGTATTGAATGGCAAAGAGCAGTGCCTATCCAGTTAAGGCGGAGGGAAAAAACAAGGATAGATCCATGCCCCGTGTGAGGATCGAACTCACGACCTTCAGATTATGAGACTGACGCGCTACCTACTGCGCTAACGAGGCATCTTGCTTGTGATTGGTTGTTGCCGTCCAGAGATAAGATGGAATTCTGTAAGCACAAAACTTCTTTTTTTTTTTAATATGTACATGTATATATCTACATATATTGGAAAGTTTAAAGCAAGCTGTGAAAGCAACTTTTCCCATATGGTCTAGCGGTTAGGATTCCTGGTTTTCACCCAGGCGGCCCGGGTTCGACTCCCGGTATGGGAATGAGTGTTTTGCTAAGCTTGTGCCTGCATTCAAAGGCCTGCACCTTTCTTGCAGAATTAAGCGGCTTAGTTTGCAGATGCTCTTGGCAGCCAAAAATGCTGCGCTAACGAGGCCACTTGCAAGTGGTTGTTGATGCCATCCATGCTTAAAAATGAGTTTTCAAATCATGAAACTGATTTTTTTTCTACTTATTACTGAAAAAGGGTCTCAGCGGTTCCCATATGGTCTAGCGGTTAGGATTCCTGGTTCTCACCCAGGCGGCCCGGGTTCGACTCCCGGTATGGGAATGAGCATTTTCCTAAGCTTGCAACTACATCGAAAGACCCTCTGAATTAAGATAGCGCTCAAAAAGTTCATAAAAGTATCATTCAGGCTTACCGTCTACAAGAGCACCTTTGCTTTTTCATCAAGAATGCCGTGACCCGGATTCGAACCGGGGTTGCTGCGGCCACAACGCAGAGTACTAACCACTATACGATCACGGCGACATTCACGAGCCAGGTAGGAGTCGAACCTACAATCTTCTGATCCGTAGTCAGACGCGTTATCCATTGCGCCACTGGCCCTGTGTGAGAGGTTGCCACTAATCATGCTCCCCATTTTGGACTTTTGCTACGCTCGCAGCCATATTCAAAGACCTCAACACGGTTGCTTTTAGCCCCTAGCCAAAACCCTTCTGCCTTGTTTGCTACCTTTCCATATTATCCAGTATCGTTTCGGTATTGAATGGCAAAGAGCAGTGCCTATCCAGTTAAGGCGGAGGGAAAAAACAAGGATAGATCCATGCCCCGTGTGAGGATCGAACTCACGACCTTCAGATTATGAGACTGACGCGCTACCTACTGCGCTAACGAGGCATCTTGCTTGTGATTGGTTGTTGCCGTCCAGAGATAAGATGGAATTCTGTAAGCACAAAACTTCTTTTTTTTTTTAATATGTACATGTATATATCTACATATATTGGAAAGTTTAAAGCAAGCTGTGAAAGCAACTTTTCC
>NC_089838.1:307038342-307045842 GCF_035609145.1 Eleutherodactylus coqui | reverse complement strand
CACCCAGGCGGCCCGGGTTTGACTCCCGGTATGGGAATGAGTGTTTTGCTAAGCTTGTGCCTGCATTCAAAGGCCTGCACCTTTCTTGCAGAATTAAGCGGCTTAGTTTGCAGATGCTCTTGGCAGCCAAAAATGCTGCGCTAACGAGGCCACTTGCAAGTGGTTGTTGATGCCATCCATGCTTAAAAATGAGTTTTCAAATCATGAAACTGATTTTTTTTCTACTTATTACTGAAAAAGGGTCTCAGCGGTTCCCATATGGTCTAGCGGTTAGGATTCCTGGTTCTCACCCAGGCGGCCCGGGTTCGACTCCCGGTATGGGAATGAGCATTTTCCTAAGCTTGCAACTACATCGAAAGACCCTCTGAATTAAGATAGCGCTCAAAAAGTTCATAAAAGTATCATTCAGGCTTACCATCTACAAGAGCACCTTTGCTTTTTCATCAAGAATGCCGTGACCCGGATTCGAACCGGGGTTGCTGCGGCCACAACGCAGAGTACTAACCACTATACGATCACGGCGACATTCACAAGCCAGGTAGGAGTCGAACCTACAATCTTCTGATCCGTAGTCAGACGCGTTATCCATTGCGCCACTGGCCCTGTGTGAGAGGTTGCCACTAATCATGCTCCCCATTTTGGACTTTTGCTACGCTCGCAGCCATATTCAAAGACCTCAACACGGTTGCTTTTAGCCCCTAGCCAAAACCCTTCTGCCTTGTTTGCTACCTTTCCATATTATCCAGTATCGTTTCGGTATTGAATGGCAAAGAGCAGTGCCTATCCAGTTAAGGCGGAGGGAAAAAACAAGGATAGATCCATGCCCCGTGTGAGGATCGAACTCACGACCTTCAGATTATGAGACTGACGCGCTACCTACTGCGCTAACGAGGCATCTTGCGTGTGATTGGTTGTTGCCGTCCAGAGATAAGATGGAATTCTGTAAGCACAAAACTTCTTTTTTTTTTTTTTTAATATGTACATGTATATATCTACATATATTGGAAAGTTTAAAGCAAGCTGTGAAAGCAACTTTTCCCATATGGTCTAGCGGTTAGGATTCCTGGTTTTCACCCAGGCGGCCCGGGTTCGACTCCCGGTATGGGAATGAGTGTTTTGCTAAGCTTGTGCCTGCATTCAAAGGCCTGCACCTTTCTTGCAGAATTAAGCGGCTTAGTTTGCAGATGCTCTTGGCAGCCAAAAATGCTGCGCTAACGAGGCCACTTGCAAGTGGTTGTTGATGCCATCCATGCTTAAAAATGAGTTTTCAAATCATGAAACTGATTTTTTTTCTACTTATTACTGAAAAAGGGTCTCAGCGGTTCCCATATGGTCTAGCGGTTAGGATTCCTGGTTCTCACCCAGGCGGCCCGGGTTCGACTCCCGGTATGGGAATGAGCATTTTCCTAAGCTTGCAACTACATCGAAAGACCCTCTGAATTAAGATAGCGCTCAAAAAGTTCATAAAAGTATCATTCAGGCTTACCGTCTACAAGAGCACCTTTGCTTTTTCATCAAGAATGCCGTGACCCGGATTCGAACCGGGGTTGCTGCGGCCACAACGCAGAGTACTAACCACTATACGATCACGGCGACATTCACGAGCCAGGTAGGAGTCGAACCTACAATCTTCTGATCCGTAGTCAGACGCGTTATCCATTGCGCCACTGGCCCTGTGTGAGAGGTTGCCACTAATCATGCTCCCCATTTTGGACTTTTGCTACGCTCGCAGCCATATTCAAAGACCTCAACACGGTTGCTTTTAGCCCCTAGCCAAAACCCTTCTGCCTTGTTTGCTACCTTTCCATATTATCCAGTATCGTTTCGGTATTGAATGGCAAAGAGCAGTGCCTATCCAGTTAAGGCGGAGGGAAAAAACAAGGATAGATCCATGCCCCGTGTGAGGATCGAACTCACGACCTTCAGATTATGAGACTGACGCGCTACCTACTGCGCTAACGAGGCATCTTGCGTGTGATTGGTTGTTGCCGTCCAGAGATAAGATGGAATTCTGTAAGCACAAAACTTCTTTTTTTTTTTTTAATATGTACATGTATATATCTACATATATTGGAAAGTTTAAAGCAAGCTGTGACAGCAACTTTTCCCATATGGTCTAGCGGTTAGGATTCCTGGTTTTCACCCAGGCGGCCCGGGTTCGACTCCCGGTATGGGAATGAGTGTTTTGCTAAGCTTGTGCCTGCATTCAAAGGCCTGCACCTTTCTTGCAGAATTAAGCGGCTTAGTTTGCAGATGCTCTTGGCAGCCAAAAATGCTGCGCTAACGAGGCCACTTGCAAGTGGTTGTTGATGCCATCCATGCTTAAAAATGAGTTTTCAAATCATGAAACTGATTTTTTTTCTACTTATTACTGAAAAAGGGTCTCAGCGGTTCCCATATGGTCTAGCGGTTAGGATTCCTGGTTCTCACCCAGGCGGCCCGGGTTTGACTCCCGGTATGGGAATGAGCATTTTCCTAAGCTTGCAACTACATCGAAAGACCCTCTGAATTAAGATAGCGCTCAAAAAGTTCATAAAAGTATCATTCAGGCTTGCCGTCTACAAGAGCACCTTTGCTTTTTCATCAAGAATGCCGTGACCCGGATTCGAACCGGGGTTGCTGCGGCCACAACGCAGAGTACTAACCACTATACGATCACGGCGACATTCACGAGCCAGGTAGGAGTCGAACCTACAATCTTCTGATCCGTAGTCAGACGCGTTATCCATTGCGCCACTGGCCCTGTGTGAGAGGTTGCCACTAATCATGCTCCCCATTTTGGACTTTTGCTACGCTCGCAGCCATATTCAAAGACCTCAACACGGTTGCTTTTAGCCCCTAGCCAAAACCCTTCTGCCTTGTTTGCTACCTTTCCATATTATCCAGTATCGTTTCGGTATTGAATGGCAAAGAGCAGTGCCTATCCAGTTAAGGCGGAGGGAAAAAACAAGGATAGATCCATGCCCCGTGTGAGGATCGAACTCACGACCTTCAGATTATGAGACTGACGCGCTACCTACTGCGCTAACGAGGCATCTTGCGTGTGATTGGTTGTTGCCGTCCAGAGATAAGATGGAATTCTGTAAGCACAAAACTTCTTTTTTTTTTTTTAATATGTACATGTATATATCTACATATATTGGAAAGTTTAAAGCAAGCTGTGACAGCAACTTTTCCCATATGGTCTAGCGGTTAGGATTCCTGGTTTTCACCCAGGCGGCCCGGGTTCGACTCCCGGTATGGGAATGAGTGTTTTGCTAAGCTTGTGCCTGCATTCAAAGGCCTGCACCTTTCTTGCAGAATTAAGCGGCTTAGTTTGCAGATGCTCTTGGCAGCCAAAAATGCTGCGCTAACGAGGCCACTTGCAAGTGGTTGTTGATGCCATCCATGCTTAAAAATGAGTTTTCAAATCATGAAACTGATTTTTTTTCTACTTATTACTGAAAAAGGGTCTCAGCGGTTCCCATATGGTCTAGCGGTTAGGATTCCTGGTTCTCACCCAGGCGGCCCGGGTTTGACTCCCGGTATGGGAATGAGCATTTTCCTAAGCTTGCAACTACATCGAAAGACCCTCTGAATTAAGATAGCGCTCAAAAAGTTCATAAAAGTATCATTCAGGCTTGCCGTCTACAAGAGCACCTTTGCTTTTTCATCAAGAATGCCGTGACCCGGATTCGAACCGGGGTTGCTGCGGCCACAACGCAGAGTACTAACCACTATACGATCACGGCGACATTCACGAGCCAGGTAGGAGTCGAACCTACAATCTTCTGATCCGTAGTCAGACGCGTTATCCATTGCGCCACTGGCCCTGTGTGAGAGGTTGCCACTAATCATGCTCCCCATTTTGGACTTTTGCTACGCTCGCAGCCATATTCAAAGACCTCAACACGGTTGCTTTTAGCCCCTAGCCAAAACCCTTCTGCCTTGTTTGCTACCTTTCCATATTATCCAGTATCGTTTCGGTATTGAATGGCAAAGAGCAGTGCCTATCCAGTTAAGGCGGAGGGAAAAAACAAGGATAGATCCATGCCCCGTGTGAGGATCGAACTCACGACCTTCAGATTATGAGACTGACGCGCTACCTACTGCGCTAACGAGGCATCTTGCGTGTGATTGGTTGTTGCCGTCCAGAGATAAGATGGAATTCTGTAAGCACAAAACTTCTTTTTTTTTTTTTTTTTTTTAATATGTACATGTATATATCTACATATATTGGAAAGTTTAAAGCAAGCTGTGAAAGCAACTTTTCCCATATGGTCTAGCGGTTAGGATTCCTGGTTTTCACCCAGGCGGCCCGGGTTCGACTCCCGGTATGGGAATGAGTGTTTTGCTAAGCTTGTGCCTGCATTCAAAGGCCTGCACCTTTCTTGCAGAATTAAGCGGCTTAGTTTGCAGATGCTCTTGGCAGCCAAAAATGCTGCGCTAACGAGGCCACTTGCAAGTGGTTGTTGATGCCATCCATGCTTAAAAATGAGTTTTCAAATCATGAAACTGATTTTTTTTCTACTTATTACTGAAAAAGGGTCTCAGCGGTTCCCATATGGTCTAGCGGTTAGGATTCCTGGTTCTCACCCAGGCGGCCCGGGTTCGACTCCCGGTATGGGAATGAGCATTTTCCTAAGCTTGCAACTACATCGAAAGACCCTCTGAATTAAGATAGCGCTCAAAAAGTTCATAAAAGTATCATTCAGGCTTGCCGTCTACAAGAGCACCTTTGCTTTTTCATCAAGAATGCCGTGGCGACATTCACGAGCCAGGTAGGAGTCGAACCTACAATCTTCTGATCCGTAGTCAGACGCGTTATCCATTGCGCCACTGGCCCTGTGTGAGAGGTTGCCACTAATCATGCTCCCCATTTTGGACTTTTGCTACGCTCGCAGCCATATTCAAAGACCTCAGCACGGTTGCTTTTAGCCCCTAGCCAAAACCCTTCTGCCTTGTTTGCTACCTTTCCATATTATCCAGTATCGTTTCGGTATTGAATGGCAAAGAGCAGTGCCTATCCAGTTAAGGCGGAGGGAAAAAACAAGGATAGATCCATGCCCCGTGTGAGGATCGAACTCACGACCTTCAGATTATGAGACTGACGCGCTACCTACTGCGCTAACGAGGCATCTTGCGTGTGATTGGTTGTTGCCGTCCAGAGATAAGATGGAATTCTGTAAGCACAAAACTTCTTTTTTTTTTTTTTTTTTTTAATATGTACATGTATATATCTACATATATTGGAAAGTTTAAAGCAAGCTGTGAAAGCAACTTTTCCCATATGGTCTAGCGGTTAGGATTCCTGGTTTTCACCCAGGCGGCCTGGGTTCGACTCCCGGTATGGGAATGAGTGTTTTGCTAAGCTTGTGCCTGCATTCAAAGGCCTGCACCTTTCTTGCAGAATTAAGCGGCTTAGTTTGCAGATGCTCTTGGCAGCCAAAAATGCTGCGCTAACGAGGCCACTTGCAAGTGGTTGTTGATGCCATCCATGCTTAAAAATGAGTTTTCAAATCATGAAACTGATTTTTTTTCTACTTATTACTGAAAGAGGGTTTCAGCGGTTCCCATATGGTCTAGCGGTTAGGATTCCTGGTTCTCACCCAGGCGGCCCGGGTTCGACTCCTGGTATGGGAATGAGCATTTTCCTAAGCTTGCAACTACATTGAAAGACCCTCTGAATTAAGATAGCGCTCAAAAAGTTCATAAAAGTATCATTCAGGCTTGCCGTCTACAAGAGCACCTTTGCTTTTTCATCAAGAATGCCGTGACCCGGATTCGAACCGGGGTTGCTGCGGCCACAACGCAGAGTACTAACCACTATACGATCACGGCGACATTCACGAGCCAGGTAGGAGTCGAACCTACAATCTTCTGATCCGTAGTCAGACGCGTTATCCATTGCGCCACTGGCCCTGTGTGAGAGGTTGCCACTAATCATGCTCCCCATTTTGGACTTTTGCTACGCTCGCAGCCATATTCAAAGACCTCAACACGGTTGCTTTTAGCCCCTAGCCAAAACCCTTCTGCCTTGTTTGCTACCTTTCCATATTATCCAGTATCGTTTCGGTATTGAATGGCAAAGAGCAGTGCCTATCCAGTTAAGGCGGAGGGAAAAAACAAGGATAGATCCATGCCCCGTGTAAGGATCGAACTCACGACCTTCAGATTATGAGACTGACGCGCTACCTACTGCGCTAACGAGGCATCTTGCGTGTGATTGGTTGTTGCCGTCCAGAGATAAGATGGAATTCTGTAAGCACAAAACTTCTTTTTTTTTTTTTTTTTTTTTTTTTTTAATATGTACATGTATATATCTACATATATTGGAAAGTTTAAAGCAAGCTGTGAAAGCAACTTTTCCCATATGGTCTAGCGGTTAGGATTCCTGGTTTTCACCCTGGCGGCCTGGGTTTGACTCCCGGTATGGGAATGAGTGTTTTGCTAAGCTTGTGCCTGCATTCAAAGGCCTGCACCTTTCTTGCAGAATTAAGCGGCTTAGTTTGCAGATGCTCTTGGCAGCCAAAAATGCTGCGCTAACGAGGCCACTTGCAAGTGGTTGTTGATGCCATCCATGCTTAAAAATGAGTTTTCAAATCATGAAACTGATTTTTTTTCTACTTATTACTGAAAAAGGGTCTCAGCGGTTCCCATATGGTCTAGCGGTTAGGATTCCTGGTTCTCACCCAGGCGGCCCGGGTTCGACTCCCGGTATGGGAATGAGCATTTTCCTAAGCTTGCAACTACATCGAAAGACCCTCTGAATTAAGATAGCGCTCAAAAAGTTCATAAAAGTATCATTCAGGCTTGCCGTCTACAAGAGCACCTTTGCTTTTTCATCAAGAATGCCGTGACCCGGATTCGAACCGGGGTTGCTGCGGCCACAACGCAGAGTACTAACCACTATACGATCACGGCGACATTCACGAGCCAGGTAGGAGTCGAACCTACAATCTTCTGATCCGTAGTCAGACGCGTTATCCATTGCGCCACTGGCCCTGTGTGAGAGGTTGCCACTAATCATGCTCCCCATTTTGGACTTTTGCTACGCTCGCAGCCATATTCAAAGACCTCAACACGGTTGCTTTTAGCCCCTAGCCAAAACCCTTCTGCCTTGTTTGCTACCTTTCCATATTATCCAGTATCGTTTCGGTATTGAATGGCAAAGAGCAGTGCCTATCCAGTTAAGGCGGAGGGAAAAAACAAGGATAGATCCATGCCCCGTGTGAGGATCGAACTCACGACCTTCAGATTATGAGACTGACGCGCTACCTACTGCGCTAACGAGGCATCTTGCGTGTGATTGGTTGTTGCCGTCCAGAGATAAGATGGAATTCTGTAAGCACAAAACTTCTTTTTTTTTTTTTTTTAATATGTACATGTATATATCTACATATATTGGAAAGTTTAAAGCAAGCTGTGAAAGCAACTTTTCCCATATGGTCTAGCGGTTAGGATTCCTGGTTTTCACCCAGGCGGCCTGGGTTCGACTCCCGGTATGGGAATGAGTGTTTT
>NC_089838.1:305725842-305778342 GCF_035609145.1 Eleutherodactylus coqui | reverse complement strand
GATCTAATATATATAGATATATATTGCTTTTATATATATATATATATATATATATATATATATATATATATATATATATATATATATAAAAGGGGTTTTCTGGCTCTAAAGGTGCTCTTACACGTAATGATTTATTGCTGGATCGAGCAAACAATCTCAGAGTTCGCTGGTTGGCTCATACAGCCTGTTTATGCAGGCAGATAAACTGTTTGCTCGCAAATCACTCAGTCATTCCAGTGAATGAGAACGACTGAATGATCGGTATTTAAACCAAATGATTAGCGAATGATCCAATGATGAGTTTCATGATTGCATAAAATGAATGCTTTAGCATGCATTGTTTGATCATTGGTTGTGTTGCAGTATACGACTATTGTTCATTTTTGTTCATTTAAACGATTTTTTAAACAATAATCGTTCCATGTAAAATGGCCTTAACCTATTGATGGCCAAGATAAGTCATCAATAGTGGATTGGCAGGGGTTTTAGATGTTTACCAGTAAATTTCGGTAGCAAGTAGACAGCTCCGTTCTTACTATAGTGGCCAGATTTGGTATTGCAGACAAAGTTCATTTCAATGGGAGCTTGACCTGCAATATCAAGCCTGGCCACTATAGTAAAAACGGAGCCGTGTGCTTCCTAAAGAATTCAGTTCAGCACATGAGTGCATCAGCCTGGCGTAAAGCTGACCATTGCCAATGTACTATTGATGACTTATCCTGATAGGCCATTAATAGTTTAGACTCAGAAAACCCCTTACAAACAACTTTCCAGTTAGGAGCTCAAAATTGCTGTGTGAGTCAGTACCTACAGGGGATGATCACCTGCTATTTACTTTCCTGCTTGGCTGCTTTTTAGCTCTACTCTGCTAGGGCAGAGCCTAATATGAAGTAGTCTGGGACACCCCCCTGAATACCTCCACTGCAGCCTGAACCAATGATAAGACAGGGGGTGTGTCCCAGACTACTTTAGTTCACAGATCACAGATATCGCTTGTGTGAATATACCCTAAAGATATGCAGCCCGCACTGCTGACCAGAGAATGTGACAGGCTCTCTATAAACCCTCAGAGGACCAGTCAGCTCTTTTAACTTGTCTGTTTTAGTAAATACTCGCATTCCTTGTGAAATAACAATTCTGCAGCTTCTTCCCTAAAACTCTTTTCTGTGCCGTTCCTCCGCTGTCTCTTAGAAAGTCATAAATGAATTAGATATTACCCCTCCCCTTGACAGAGGGGTGTCGTCCTACAAAGTCTGACACAGCACTGATTGGGCAATGTCAATGAGAACAAGGACACGCCCCCCCCCCAACCGTTAACACCCAGTTGTCAATTTATTCAAAAATTTCTCTGAGGAATAACAGAGGAACGGCACAGCACCGTCTTATAAAGAAAGATGCCTCAGAATTGTCATATTGTGGAGATTACATGTATTCACTAAAACAGGTAAGTCAGAAGAACCGACCCCTGCACTTCATGTTCCTCATAAAAATTCACCGGTCATCACGCAGTCGTGGGCGGTGGTATAGCAACGCAGAATTCAGGGTGTGATGAAGTAACCAAAATGCGCAATAATTATATACGAACAAGCGAATGAAAGTGATTGCTGGAAGCAATTGAAACTTCACCTTTTGAATAACATGTCACTAGCTACGGCCCCTGTATCAGTATCTCAGTTGGTAACAGCAGGCAACAGAAATGACTGAACAGGCCAAATCCTTTGGGCAAGGTGTCCTCCTATACAACAAGCCTGTTGATTAATTATTGGTGTCCCTAATGGTGTGCACAACTAATAATTGGGCTGAGGCCAGCCTCACTTACAATTCCGTTGGGCAGGAGTCAGTGCTACAACCGACTGGGGCTTGTCTGAGGTCAGGAGCGCAACTCTACCGCACAATCCACCTCAATCTCTTGTTACCGTTCAGCTATTCTGCACCAGGTCGGGGAAATAGCACATCTGGTCTGCTCCTCTTGGCCAAATATGGCAGGATAACCTATTTTTTTTTGCATATTTGTATTCTTTTCTATTAGGCAAATACAGATTAGAATTTGCACAGTAGAAAATAAAGTATACAGAGGCAAATAGTGATGACATATGTTTGTAATGTCACTTGGTACTGGTCCGTAATATGGATCCGTAGTACAGACGTGTTGCCATACGCTCATCTGAAACTGGCCATAGAATGACATACTCTTCCTCACAGAGAAGATGCCTTGGCATAAAGAATGGCTCGAAGTGAGACGAAACTCAACACAAGGATAGAGAATAAAGTCCTGAACAATCGATGTTAATTTCAATCAATTTCACGTCTTCTGTGGTCCAGTAACCAGAATAATCAGTAAGTAGTGGGGCCACCATGTCGGGCGATACAGTCGTTAATGCAACATGGCATTGATTCAGTGAGTGCTGGTATATAGTCCCGGGGTGGTGCTGACCATGTGGTATTGACCATTGTCCATAGTCTGTCTTTGTTACTAGACAGTGGAAGAGCGATCACTTGACATTCAATCATGTCCAACAGAGTCTTGATCGGAGAGAAATCCAGCGATTGTGCTGACCCAAAAAATTACCTGTGCACCTCGAATATCACAGCCATTGATGTCTGCTGTGTGGGGCCGCGTGTTATCAGAAATTGACATATGATGGGGATTCTATGTGGAAATTTTGTGCCTCTTGCGGACAACATTTTTTAGATCTCATCCACATAGCTTGTGCAATAAATGCTGCGGAAATTTCCCATCATTTGTAAAGGCATTTGTAAAGGCACTCTTAGGCTTCAGACGAACATATTGTAACATGTCTGTGATATGGATGTGTATTACGAACATGTTTCAGATGACATTACAGCCGTGAAAAGAACCCATTGCGTATTTTCCTGTGCATTTGCGCGCCAACAGTCCCCATAAGGTCGGCTTCACACGGGCGTATACACAAAAAAATGGCTCGCAATAGAACGATTTTTTGTGTCATACGAGGTTTTAGCGCATTTTACTGTACTTTCTGTGCTGCTGGGGACTGCTCCCATCAGAGCGGGTGTGATTGAAAAGGCTGTACAGTCTAATTAGTCCCCGGTATTCTAGATTTCCACATAGATTCCTATGATGCCTTAGGTGTGCAAATGTGCACAAAAATAGAGCATGCTGTGCCAACTAGAGGCGCCTGTCATTGTCTAGCAGCGCTCGCCGCTGCTAAGCTCCCTCCAGCCTCCCTTTTTTGCACAACTCCCATAGACTCCCATAGGAGTCTATGGAGCCTCCAGTGTTGTGCCGTCAAAAGATAGGACAAGACTAGAGATGAGCGAACGTACTCGGTAAGGGCGATTTCGCAATCGAGCACCGCGATTTTCGAGTACTTCACTACTCGGGTGAAAAGTACTCGGGGGCGCTGTGGGTGAGCGGGGGGTTGCAGAGGGGAGTGGGGGGGAGAGGGAGAGAGAGAGAGCTCCCACCTGTTCCGCGCTGCTACCCCCCGCTCCACCACGCCACGCCCCGCCCCACAGCGCTCCCGAGTACTTTTCACCCGAGTAGTTAAGTACTCGAAAATCGCGGTGCTCGATTGCGAAATCGGCCTTACCGAGTACGTTCGCTCATCTCTAGACAAGACCTACCTTTTGATGCAGCAAGTAATTTCGGCCTTGAAGTAACGCGTTTCGGTCCTATCTTTTTGGTCTGATTTATTTTAGGCACGTCAAAAAATGTCATCTCAAGGAATCCATAGGAAACCATTGGCTCTTCAGGATGAGATTTTTGGATGCGCCTAGATAGCGTCAAAACAACGCTCATGTGAACGAGCCCTTACAGCACAACAATACGGCCTAAATACAAAGGCGATGTAAGGAAAGCAGCCATCCAGTCAATGGGGTGTGCACACATGCATTTTTTTTTTTTACATGGGTTTTTTTACATTTTTTTACTCCGGTTCAAATCAACAGATGCGTTAAAAAAAATGATAAATAAAAGCGCACACGGATGACATCTGTATGTCCCGTTTTCTCACAATGCTGGAAGACAAATTGGGCCTCTGTGCGGGAGGGAAAAAAAAAGACGCGGAAGTAGAAAAAAGCACACAAAACGCAGATAGATATGCAAAACAGACATCCATCCACACGGAATAAAATGGCTTGTTTTTTTCATGGACCGAAATCGGAAACGTTCATCTGAATAATCCTTTACAAGCAGAACCGTCACTGGCCCCGCCGGACTGCTGCTCCTACTAGTGCACCGATTCTCCACTACCATGTGACCAATGGCGTGAAATTCCACACCACCGTCCCGCTTGGCGTGGGCCGAACCAGCCTTCTCCCGGTATAAAATGCCATATTTTTCTCCAAATCCGACGGCGATATCCAATCGCTTTTTTTCCCTCATAATCATCCAATGTTTGTTAGGATCATTAAACTAAAACTGACTTTTCACCTGCTCCCATACCATATGCAGCTGCAAATTTTTAAATTAAACTATGAAACCATGCATACATTTACATATATTACAGCATACCCTCTCCATTTAACATGCAAATGTACTCCAATGTTTCAGAACACCTTCTGTCGCTAATTAATTTGCTGAATTATAATTAGACTAATCCTGCATAATTAATAAGCACAGACTTCTTTTTTAATGTGTTTGAGGCTCTGTAAGACTCAGCACGGCTTTCTATAAACTGCTAAATAAGTGTTGGAAAAAGCAGTAAATAAACACGACGAGGAGGAGGAAGAAGAAGAAGGAGGGGGTTGGGGGGGGGGCTGGCATACAAGTACCAGGGGGTCTTTGGCACGGGAGGCACTTTATGTGTGCCTGGTAGGTGCATCAGGGTGTGAATGTACAGAGGACATAGAGCGATGAGCGTAGAAGCCTCGGATGGAGCTTGTAGAACAGGGTTCGTAGGAAGTGGGTGGAAAGGATTAGTGAGCCGTATGTTGCATTAGGACGTGTAATTCTATTAAAGTCAGGGGGTATATCAAAGCCCGGAGTGCAAGCCTGGAGCTCGCGAGCTCTGTTGATGTTGACTGGAGTCGTTTTCGTCCCAGGTGCCAGGAGCAGCTGAGTGATCCAGTGAAACGATTAAGCTCCATTAGCGTTGAATCCGCTCAGTGATGGAGAAGAGGGCATTCCAAATAGCCAACGCTTAATGCCAAGAAACACTGCGGGGATTGGACTGGCACCGTGTTGAGAGTAGAGGGGGTTGCAATGTGTGTATGGATAATATACAGAAGCGTGTAGGGATAAGAAGGCGATGGGGCTCAGTGGTGAAAAGCACAAATGGGAAAATAATAGAACCGGTTTTGGGGACCTCGATCTTTAATTTAATTTGAGAGGCTGAATTGGCGTCCTCTTCGCTAATGGAAACGTGTGGAGCAATCTGATAATGGGGGTTCTAACCCTGGGTGGAATGAAATTGGCACTGCTACATCACTGAGGGCACTGCCATGTACTCCTAGGCAAACACAGATTGAAATATTAATTGGAGACATAGGAGACCTTCCACCTTAAGCCATCATCTAAACACCCTTGCCAAGGCAGAGTGGCATGGAGATATTTTAAGGTGGCACTGAGGATTGCGTTGGAGTTTCACCTGGGCTGCCGGAGAAGATTGAGATCCCGGTCGGTCAACTATGGTGGGAGCTGGTACAGTGCTGGTTTGTATACTGGTTTCAGGCCAATGCGGAGTGATGGTCAGCTTAGCATGATAAGGTGTTCAAGTCCAAGCTTGGGCCAAGATGAATCTGGTTTAGGCTGTAACCAAATCTCTCAGAAATAGGCACGAGGCAATGCGGCCGGTCTCATCTGCCGTGAAGAGTCCCGTCACCGGGTTGCAAAAGTTCAAAAGTCCCTTCTCTGGGATAATAAGAAGCCAACATAAACAACAGTCCGTCTCTTCTCAGTCTAACCTTCTCTATGGAGTATCCCACTTGGTATAACTTACTCATGGGACGGAAGTGGGAGGACACAGCAATCTCCTAACTGTAATCCAGCTTTAGCCCATAGGACTTTGTAATCGTCTCGTTTTTTTGACCACAGGGCTCACTGTTGCTACTTTCCGTTACAGCGCCTCTCTGCTGCCTGACTGCAGATACTACACTCTTGTAACACGCCGACCCCTTTCCAGTTACTGGTCCAGGATTGCATAGAAATCTCTGTATCCCAAGTCCCCTCAGTTCTTAAAATCACAGAGCGCCTGTACCCCCTTGTTACATTATCCCCCATGTTACATTATCCCCCTCCCTGTCCTGCTATCCCTCCTGCATCAATGGTTTACGAAGCCATATGTGTGCAAAAAGACGTATTAATAAGAAAAGATTGTAGGATTAGATGGTTCAGTAGTTAAGATCACAGCAGTGAATAAAATAAACTAGGCACTCAGTGTACATGCCTCACTGGTCCCTCTCTTAGCTGCACCCCCACATTGACAGTTAGGAGAACCATATGTATGCAAAAATACATTAATAAAAAAAATAACATAAAAAACATAGTAGGGTGGTTCAGTGGTTAAGAGCAAAGCAGTGAATAAAATAAACTAGACACCTAGTGCACATGCCCCATTGGCCTCTCCTGCATTAACAGTTGGGAGAACAATATGAAAGCAAAAATACAATATTATAAAAATAGCATAAAAAATATAGTAGGGTGAGGTGGTTCAGTGGTTAAGAGCAAAGCAGTAAATAAAATAAACCAGGCATGCAGGACATATGCTCCTATTACCCTCTCCTAGGTTGAAATCTGCATTGAAGGTTGGGAAAACCATATATATGTAAAAATACATATTAATAGGAAAATGGCATAGAAAACATATTAATGTAAGTGAAATGGCTAAGTGGTTAAAGGCACAACAGTGAATAAAATAAACCAGACCCAGCAAGTACATGACCAACTTGCCCTTTTCTAAGTGGACCTTTGAAAACTGGACTTTTCCAGTTTTGGGAACTGCAAAAAGGTATATAAGACAATAAAATAGTAAATATAGAAGGGTGATATGGCTTAATGGCTAAGAGCATAGCAGAGAATAAAATAGACGATGCTCACTACCCCTCTCATAGGTGGACCTCTGCATTGACAGATTGGGAAACGATATGTATGCAAAACGTCATATTATTAAGAAAATAGCACAGAAAACATAGTAAGGAGAAGAGGCTCAGTGGTTAAGGGCAAAGTAGTGAATCAACCAGACACTCAGAGTACGTATCCCGCTTGCCCTTCTCCTGGGTGTACACTTGCACTGAGAGTTTTGAGAACCACAAAAAGACATATAGGAAATTAGAATAGGAAACATACTATGGTGAGGTGGCTCAATGGTTAAGAGCATGGCAGTGAATAAAGTAAAGCTGCCACACTTGTTATAGACCACACTAATTTAAGTGCTTGTGAAAAGGAATCATAAAGGATTCTATTATACCTACTAAATAGCCCTTAAATGTGCCCATCTGTTAACCCCTTTAGAAATTCAGCGAGCTAAGAGAGGGTCACATAACACATACAGAGCCTTATAATTAAGCTCAAATTCCCTCCCCTGACTTTGGGGGGTCAGTTGCACCCCTTGTGATTGGATGTTGCACCAATACTGACAAATGAGTGAGGAATTAGTTAATGATTTCACGGCGCTGAATATCGTTTCCACAAATGTCATAATATTTTATTGTATACCTGAGTCGCTCGTTAGGCAGCCGCACATTCCTGGAGACGACTTTCCAAGAGTATCGCACATTGGGATAACGAAATCAGCTCAGCGACAGTTTATATTACAGCTGAATTTATTACACTTTTGTTAAAGGAATTACGGCGAGGCAGAAATGTGCGGATCGCCGAGCCTTTAATATCCTCAGGTAGTGATTAATTACCTCCAGTGGATAACATTGGATCAGTGCCACCTAGTGGTCACATTACCACTGCACATCTATGTATTTGAGGGAACTATCAGGATGTGCTATGCTTAGCGCTACTTCCCTCCCAGCATATATGACTCCCCAGTCCAGATGTCTCTATATCTTAAGGAGTAAGGCCTAAGGCGATACACTTGTAAGCGATGACACCCCTATGAGTGCACTGCCAATGACCCACACCTCCCCGTCACACTTCCCTCGTACAGGGAGTGATATCAACTCCGTCCAGCTGTTCTATATCACTCAGTATCATATAGCAGCGCCTTAATTAAGCGGTGGTGTGTATACACAGCTGTATCCTGGTATCATTGGACACACGTGTTTATAGGACGGTACGTGTCACAAGGAGGAGAGATGATAAAAATGGAGTCGATTAAAGAAGAAAGGAATCTAAATGAATATTCGTAGAAGTTTGGCCTTATTTATGGGTGTAAGCTACTGCATGGTCGGCCTTAGCTACATGCAACCTGTGTGGTGGCACAGGGCGTCAGCCATGAGCTGGTAGTGGGCACCAAGTGGATTAGGCTGTGGGCAATCAAACCCTTAGGTTCGCCTGGCCAGATGGTTTTTCTCCATGTGGCAGTTACATGAATCATCCTCCTCTTGGCTCTGTCTCCTCCACTCTGATGTTCTAAGGTACCAACGTCAGCCCAATAGTACCAACGACAGCCCACAACACATTCGCTTAGTCCTGCTACTGTATTTATGTTTTGAGCTTGGTTCCGCAACTGTATTTATGTACTGAGGTTGGTTTGTGCATGCTATATTTATGTACTAAGCACATAACTATATTATATTATGAGCTTGGTTGCAGTGCTGTATTTATGTTATGAGCTTGGTTCCAGTGCTGTATTTATGTTATGAGCTTGGTTCTGGTGCTGTATTTGTGTAATGAGATTAGTTCTGCTGTTGTATTTATGTTATGAGCTTGGTTCTGGTGCTGTATTTATGTAATGAGATTAGTTCTGGTGCTGTATTTATGTTTTGAGCTTGGTTCCGCTACTGTATATATGTACTGAGGTTAGTTTGTGCATGCTATATTTATGTACTAAGCACATAACTATATTATGTTATGAGCTTGGTTCCAGTGCTGTATTTATGTTATGAGCTTGGTTCCAGTGCTGTATTTATGTTATGAACTTGGTTGTGGTGCTGTATTTTTGTAATGAGATTAGTTCTGCTGTTGTATTTATGTTACAAGCTTGTTTCTGGTGCTGTATTTATGTTTTGAGCTTGGTTCCGCTACTGTATCTATGTACTGAGGTCAGTTTGTGCATGCTATATTTATGTACTAAGCACATAACTATATTATGTTATGAGCTTGGTTCCAGTGCTGTATTTATGTTATGAGCTTGGTTCCAGTGCTGTATTTATGTTATGAGCTTGGTTGCGGTTCTGTATTTTTGTAATGAGATTAGTTCTGCTGTTGTATTTATGTTATGAGCTTGGTTCCAGTGCTGTATTTATGTTATGAGCTTGGTTCCAGTGCTGTATTTATGTTATGAGCTTGGTTCCAGTGCTGTATTTATGTAATGAGATTAGTTCTGCTGTTGTATTTATGTTATGAGCCTGGTTTTGTTAAAGTATTTATTCCCTGAGCTGTTCTGGTGTGGGTATATTGCTATCTTGCCGCTTTCTGCACAAGCAGAATACATGCAGACTGACTATCAGTATATAAGTAGCTTTTCTTCTTATGAATGGGGACACCAAATAACATTCCACACGGGGTGCAGTCTAACTAAGGCCAGCGCTGGTTCTCCGTTATCTGCAGACTGGAGCTCTTTTATAAATTACTGATAGGAAGCTGACTGTCAATTCGTAGAAACATGCCTTTAAAGGGGCCTAGAAAACCATGTCTGTTTTCATTCAGATACAGCGCCACACTTGTCCATAGGTTATGTCTGGTATTGCAGTTCACTGCTATGCATTTGAATGGGATTGCGTTGTAATGCCAAATATAGCCCATGGACAAGAAGTATTTGTGTGAGGAGTTTAGGAGGTTGATCGGTTCTAATAATCCCTGAGATTATGGGGGCCCTTTAATTGGACCCTCAGCTCAGCTTTATGGAGCTCCTTACATGTAAGTGCTGTACAAGATTACAAAGACATGGCTGCTTTCTTCCAATATCACGCCTCTCCTTAGGTTGAGTGTGGCATTGCACCTCAGTGATATTCACTTCAATGGAGTCAAGCTGCAATGCCTGATACGACCCATAGACAGATGTTCAGCTGTGAAAAACGTCCTTTTTTAATTACTGGACATCACATTTAAGGCAAACCTGTCCTGCTGACGAGTTCCCATTAAAGAAAATAAATTGCTAGATCATATACACTCATTGTAAAAAACCAATCCCTCCCCTAGAAGTTGTTGGGTGGAATGAAACTTTCAGTGTGTGGTTGTAACGGTGATATAAGTAAGGCCTCATTCACACAGGCGACCGAAAAACGCATGAATGACGAACAGCCGCGATCGAGTCCCGAGATTAATTAGCATTTACTCGTCTGTTTACACAGGCGTATTGTGGGAAAAAATACGCTGCAGCTCGGAATTCCGTTGGTCGGTAGAAATACTCCTAATGACTGCTAATGCTTTAATAGAGCCAGCTGTCTTCTTTTTCGAGCACTGGACGCAGGTAAACTCCCTACCTTCCCTTTTTTTTCAGCTACCATAGAAGTCTATGGGAAATTCCAGCATTTTGACACATCATGAAAAAATCGGCGACCGTGGTAGTTTTCTGTTGGGCTGCCTCTAGCTTGGATATAAGATATGTTATGGGGGCAGGGAGGCTCTAGTAGCTTGTCTGCCTGTAGCATTCAGTTTCATCATTCACAACACCACTACAAATGGAGGTGACAGCGGGTGGGTGTCAAAGGCTGTACATGTAATGGGCACCATAAGACCAAATGTCCTTCAGCCAAGTGCCTGGATATGGTTCTGACAAACACTGGGGTGTAATGATGGTGCCTCCTGTCTCTGGATGGTGGACAATTAAACATTTGTAGCTGCTCCTGATTGTTGGACGATCAGACGCTCCTTTCTACTCGTGGTCTGTAGGAGGCGTACTGAGCCCGGTCACCTTGTGTGCCCTTACATATCCGATGGTGCCAACACCTCCTAACATTTTGGTCAGATGCTCCTCTCTACTGGTGGTATGTAGGGGGGTCCTGAGCCCAGTCACCTTGTGTGCCCTCACACGTCCACTGGTCCCAACACCTCCTAACAGTCTGGTCAGACGCTCCACTCTGCTGGTGGTCTGTTGGGGGTCCTTAACCAGGTCACCTTGTGTGCCCTCATGCATCAGCTGCTCCCAACACCCCCTAACAGTCTGGTCAGATGCTCCTCTTTACTGGTGGTCTGTCGGGGGTTCTGAGCCCGATCACCTTGTGTGCCCCCATCCAACTATCCCAACCCCACCTAACAGTCTGGTCAGACACTCCTCCCTACTATTGCTCTGTAGGGGGTGTCCTGAGCCCGGTCACCTTGTGTGCCCTCACACATCCACTGGTCCCAACACCTCCTAATAGTCTGGTCAGATGCTCCTCTCTACTGGTGATCTATCGGGGGCATCCCGAGCCCGGTCACCTTGTGTGCCCCCATCCAATGGTCCCAGCACCTCCTAAAAGTCTGGTCAGATGCTTCTCTCTACTGGTGGTCTGTAGGGGGGCGTCCTGTGCCCGGTCACCTTGTGCGCCCTCACACATCCACTGGTCCCAACACCCCCTAATAGTCCAGTCAGACACTCCTTTCTACTGGTGGTCTGTCGGCGGTCCTGAGCCCGTCACTTTGTGTGCCCTCACACATCCACTGGTCCCAACACCTCCCAACAGTCTGGTCAGACGCTTCTCTACTGGTGGTCTGTCGGAGGCATCCTGAGCCCAGTCACCTTGTGTGCCCTCACACATCCACTGGTCGCAACACCTCCTAACAGTTTGGTCAGACACTCCTCTCAACCTGGTTTCCTGTAGGGGGTCCTGAGCCTAGTCACCTTGTGTGCCCTCACACATCCACTGGTCCAACACCCCCTAACAGTCTGGCCAGAACGGACGGTGGGGGACAATTCCTCGATACGACCATCCAGCTTCTCACATCCCAATAGTGCGCCCCTCTGAGCCTCTGGTAACGGAGTGTTATCTCTACTCTGCTTCGTAGAGACATGTCTAGTGGTCAGCAAGCGGAAGAAGAGGTCACTACACACAAGGAGCCTCCGAGAGCCTTTTATAGGCCAAGGAGGAAACCAGTTTTAGGGCCTCAGGTAACAAGACCGTCCATCTAATCACCACAACTCTAATCATTTGTATATCTGCCTGAGATGGAGCTGTAGGACGGGTTTTGCAGCAAAACGACAACAACTTCTAGGGGCGCAAGTGTATGTTCACATGCAGCAGTAGTTCCACAGTGCCCTGATATTTCAGCGTTGCTTAGAAGACAAGATTTGTATACATTCACAAGAAAACTTTTTATTGCTATGATGTTTCTAAAGTAAAAAAAGTGAAGAAATGTTCCCACCTAATATACAAAGAAGTAGAGCATGGGAGGAAGAGAGTACAATTGCAAGGTCAGACTACCTGGTTTGTTTGTAGTCTGTAACCATGGAGACAAACAGGACTGCAGAGGAGCTGTATACACATAATATAATGTTTTAATACAGATCAGTTGCAGATTTTACCCCTTCAGTCGAGAGGCGTAAAACCTGCTGTGCCTAATAAGTTCCAGATGTGTTCTTCATCCCATGGAATTGCACAGCGTATTGCGCACCTCCTTGCGTATTACACATAGTATTTAGTGCTATAGATTTCTATGGGTGGATGCACAAATGCGCAGAAAATAGATCATATTCTATTTTTTTTGTGCGCACGCAACAAAAGCGCAAACAAAATCGTAAAGTGTGTGCGAACCCGTTGACATCAATGGGTTCTATTCTCTGCATATTGGCTAGAAAGCATGAGGTGTAAGTTAAGAAATACCAACAGGTTTCCCTTATTAAACCTCAGCAGTGCAGATTATCCTGGGATGATATATATATACTAATTGTCTACGCTGTGATACATAGGAAACTGGCAGGACATCCTGGGAGTTGTAGTTCTACCCTCCAAGACAAACCAGAAGTTAGAAACATGCTGTTTATTGCTGCCCTGTATCTAAATACCCTGGCAGAATGGCTTGTTGGTGGCATCATTGGCACCCTATGTATGCCCCTGCCTGTTATGGCTCCATGTTATATAGCGGATATGGCAGGGGATATAAAGAATTGTTATATAATATGATGAGACAAATGCAGTCATTTATATAAATCTCGATATTTCCAGGGTAAAATGTACGATTTTAGGGCAGTAATTGGAAGTGCGCTTATATTTCCATGAAATATTGACTCTCCCACCCAACACTCACTACAAGCAAAAGACTGGAGATGGCGAAGAATAAATCACTTGCTCGCCGCTTTACGAACAAGGAGAAAAACAAATCAAATTTGTCTGCGGCCTTAACTGCGCAAAGTCGTTGCTTCCAATTTAAAGAAGCTCAATAGAGTCTGACGCCAGCTAGTAGCACTTAATAAGCAGTGATGGATGGTGAAACGAAATGTGTTCTCTCCGCTCGTGTTACCAGCCACGCTGAGCAGCCAGGGGGGAATCTCACTTCATGCCTTCCTTACTGACATGTGTGTCTCAAGGGGAGGCTGCCATCTTTAATTCATAGCGCCCTCCCTCCACCCCCCTCTGGGCAACACAAACATACAACTTCCCATCAACTTACAGACACAGATTTGCAGTTGCAAAAATCAATGAACTGATTTTTAATTCTGTTTTTTCCCCATTTTTTTTGTTCTTTCAGGGTGAAGGAAATAACAAGGAAGATGAGGGGGAGACCCCTTATTACCTCCAACTATGGGGGACGCCTATAGGTGGGAATTGTTCTGTATGTCAGGCCTTCATTCAGTTAGCCTGGTTGGACTAGATTGGACCACTGTAACAAAATATCTATCTATTATCTATCTATCTATCTATCTATCTATCTATCTATCTATCTATCTATCTATCTATCTCATATCTATCTATCCCATATCTATCTATCTCCTATCTATCTATCTATCTCATATCTATCTATCTATCTATCTCATATCTATCTATCTATCTCATATCTATCTATCTATCTCATATCTATCTATCTATGTATCTATCTATCTCATATCTATCTATCTATCCCATATCTATCTATCTATCTCATATCTATCTATCTATATATATATATATATATATATATATATATATATATCTATCCCATATCTATCTATCTATCTCATATCTATCTATCTATCTATCTATCTATCTCATA
Source organism: Eleutherodactylus coqui (assembly GCF_035609145.1). Lineage (NCBI taxonomy): Eukaryota > Metazoa > Chordata > Amphibia > Anura > Eleutherodactylidae > Eleutherodactylus > Eleutherodactylus coqui. Next base: position 305,764,139 of record NC_089838.1, on the reverse strand, counting down.
TCTATCTATCTATCTATCTATATATCTATCTCATATCTATCTATCTCATATCTATCTCTTCCTCTCATCTAGATTTCTATCTATCTATCTATCTCATATCTATCTATCTATCCATCTCATATCTATCTATCTATCCATCTCATATCTACATATCTATTTATCTATCTATCTCATATCTGTCTATCTCATATCTATCTCTTTCTCTCATCTATCTTTCTATCTATCTATCCATCCATCTCATATCTATCTATCTATCTATCCATCCATCTCATATCTATCTATCTATCTATCTATCTATCTATCTATCTATCTATCTATCTATCTCATATCTATCTCTTTCTCTCATCTATCTTTCTATCTATTCATCTCATATCTATCTATCTATCTATCTATCTATCTATCTATCTATCTATCGCATATCTATCTATCTATCTCATATCTATCTGTCTCATATCTATTTATCTATCTCTCCATCTCATATCTATTTATCTATTAATCTATCTATCTCATATCTATCTATCTATCTATCCTATATCTAGATTTCACCTAGAAATGACATATAAGATATGCATCATATTTACCAATTGATCGCACCCTCTGACAACTTTTACTGTTGTCTTATACCATAAAAGCGGTGTTGCTATTATCTGATGTATATGTATCCATACAGTTATTTTCATAAATAATAGACTTGTGCTGACTACTAGTTTTACAGCTTTTCTCCAGTTAAGGAAGGACATGGGAGAAATTTCTGCCTCTTGCAAAACTGCACCCAAATCTGCACGCCCTACATCTCGGATTTGCCTTGGACTTGCTGTAGATTCACTAAAGGGGAAATCTGCATCAAAATCTGCTTGTAATACGTTGTTAATTTGGGTGCTAATTTGTCTATGGCGGAATTTAGCCCACATCTGAAAGTACCTAAGAGTGCTTTTACTATGTGTTTTGGAGACTCTGCTTGCCGTATGTGCCAGGAAAGCTACTGACTCATATGTCAAACGTATCCATATGCCCCCAATCGCCCAGCAGAGGCCTAGAGAGTGTTCTGGGTGTTCTATATTTCAGTAAACCTTCTTTCATTGTATAGAGTAGCATCCTCTGAAAAATGCATATATGTTTTGGTTTTTTTTTTCCCAATGGGAGCATGTAGGCAATAATTGCCACTATATGTCTACCCAGAAGTATCAGTTGGAGGTATAGCTTGGGAAATCCTCCTGACGTATAAGGCGTCTTTCACATCTGCGCTCCATTTGGAGCCTCCGACGCAGATCTGGTAAAATATGGCAGCATGCTGCAGCCCTGTTTTATCTAGGCAGAAGTAGGACGGACTCCATTATAGTCAATGGGAAGTGTCTAGCTGCATTCAGGTCCAGTGGTCCATATGTGGAAGGGGTTTAACTCGGGTTAACACTTGGTAATGCAGTATGTAAAAACCCTTAAATAAGATTCTCCCAAATACATTGCAGATACAGTATGATGGCATTATGTTAAATGTATTTTTTATAAATGTGATTTCTTTGCAATGGTGCAAGTTCTTAGGAAATAAAAAAAAACCTTGAAAGTAAAAAAATATATATCATAAAAATAATAGTAATATAAATACATAATCAGGGTAAAAAAAAAAGGGAAGTAAAAATAACACATAACCAAAATAAAAATAATAGTAGAAAGTAATACAAAAACCAATAAATATAAAATAAATAAATAAAAATAATAGTAAGAAATATAAATAAATATAAATGATATAAACATAATAAAATGAATGATTAAAATCAATACAAAAACAAATAAATAGAACATAAATAAATAGATAAAAAGTAAAATAATGATAATATAAATAAATACAAATCATATAAACATATAAAAATAGTCGAAAAATAATGTCAAGGAAAATATAAAGTAAATAAATAATGATGATGAAATTAATTGGAATATAAATATATTAAAAAAAGAAATAAAAAGAGCATAAAAAATAGTGATATAAAATGCCTAAAAATACACAAAAAAATGAAAAGTAAAAACAACTGTAGTATAAATATATAAAATAAAACAAATGATTTATTGATCCATGCCTTAAAAATAGCACTTTGAATCTCTATAGGCCGGTCCATATAGTGTATAGTGATGTATGGAAATACTGACTGATGAAGGGGTATGGGGAAAGTAGAAAGGGAAAGTGATGAGGCTTCTCCTTATTAATGATCTCAGATGTCATCCTGCCGGTGTGATAATATTAGTTGGAGTATTTTCTGTAGTCACCTAATGTAAACATCCTACAGGGGGGAAGGTCACTTCAGCCTCCTCCTATACCTCCCAGGAGACCCCCCTGTTTACATAGGCATCCCCCAGGACCTGAAGGAACAAGCTGAGCAGATGTCTAGGGAGGAGAAGACGCCACTGACTGCTGTGGGGGGAGGGAGAGGAGCTGAGGTTTGGAAGACTTGGAACAATAAGGATGAACATAGATCTGCGCGTGGGGCTGTCATACTCTTTGTCCAGGGCTTTGTCCCTCTGTCATAGGGCGGGGAACCGGTGTCAGTGGTTTTATATATGGGACAGGGACTCCTTCCCTCTAGTCCTCTATGGACTATAACAGTCGCTCTTTGACCTGTTCTTTATTCCGGCCCGCCACCTGCGGGATGCTTGGAAACTCAGCTTTAAGGGATGTACAAAAGACTTCTACCTCTTCTTGGTCATTGGTCATAGCAATGTTGTCCTCCACAACCTCATTCGGCTATAACATGTGAAATATGTTACATCTAGTGGTCATTACCGCCATATTTAAGGCCGCGTGCTCCAGCAGGAGGTCATTCATGGTCTCCACCACTAGTTGAACACAGAAATTGCATTAGACTATGTTTAGTTACAGCAGAGGGGAAAGGTTCCCTCCAGACTGGATCCCACTACACCCCCCTACACATGTCAGGGACTCTGTGCTGCGTCACTTGGGACATCACAGGGAGATTTCTGACAAGTGATGGACGGATAAAGCTTCTTCTGGATGGGCGCAGGCAGATGGAAACACACAGCTTGTCTTAAATATTCATTTCTCAGAATTCCCCAGTTTCGCACAGAATCGTCTTTTTTTTCCGCGATACGAGGGAGCGGGCGCAGAGTTAAACCTGGAAGGAGATATGGTTGCGGTACAAGATGGCAGGACAATATTGTGCAGTGTTGTCTAGTTGTGTTAGCAGGAACCTCCTATACATGTAAAGTAGGGGGAATGTGTTTACTGGAAGTCTGCAATTTGGCACAATTATCTGCAGAACCGCAGAAAAAACTGCTACGTTTTCATAAATGGGTTTTACGGGATTAGAAAAATATGGCTACTTTTTGCCCAAAACAGTGCCACATCTGTGCACAGGCTGTGTGAAGTATTGCAGCATTTATTTAAAGGGACCTTCCTATCCCCAGGAACTGGAAGGGGTGGTTTTACATTACCTACCACCCTCTTTTCTCCTGGTTTGGCCACTGATCTGATTCTTTTTGAGGCCCTATTTCATTCTTCCAACACGGCCGCAATAATTCTTAGACTATCCAATGCACACTGCTCTGGTGGTGCACTAGTAGTCTAAGACATTACATGCTACTCTGACTGGCCAGTAATGATGATGTAAGCAGGGCTGGCCAATCAGAAAACAGAATGCAATGTCTGACAACAGATGCACAGTGTACAATGTTGCATCTTATGAGGTTAGTTTGTGCTGTGTTTATGTTGTGATCTTGGCTCTGGTGCTGTATTTATGTCATGAGCTTGATTCTAGTGCTATGTTTATGTTATAAGCTTGGTTCTGGTACTGTATCTATGTTATGAGCTTGGTTATTGTGCTGTACATTTGTTATGAGCTTTGTTCCTGTGCTGTATTCATGTTATAAACTTGCTTCTGGTGCTGTATTTATGTTATGAGCTTGGTTCTGGTGCTGTATTTATGTATATATTCTGATCATGTCAATGACTGCTAGTGATTCATAATATATTTTAGAAGGTGATATCTCTTGAAGGGGTTATAAAGAATTAGGGTTATTGTGTTTTTTTTCCCCCAAGAAACAGCACCACTCAGGACCGCGGGCCAAGTCTGGTATTGCAGCTCAGCTCCTAATCACTCAAGTGTGGATGAGCTGCAATACTAGACACAGCCCATGGACAAGAGGGGCGCTGTTTATGGTAAAAAAAAAAAAAAAGCGGATCCTATTTTCTTCTCTTCTACAAGCCTATTAAGCGATGGCACTGTAACCACAGTTGCATAGATTATTACCCTAGCTCAGAAATTTAGCAAAAATAAACAAACATACAATGTTTCTAATTGCTACAAATTTTGCCAAAGATTTACAAAGAATTAGCAGAAAAACAAATTACAAAAAATGTGCAAGAAAAAAAATTACAAAAAATTCGCATTTTAGCCCCTAAAAAGTGCTTTTTTGAATAATGGAAATAGTTTTAAAAAATTCTGTATCTCTTCATCTTGAAGTCCTGCAACTTGTGACCACTGAAGGAACAAGATCAGGATAAATCTGACATGTCTTAGAAGCAGCGTAATGTTCTTGCCCTAGAGACGCTGCCATGAATGTCCCTTGGAGTTTCTGTAGGTCTCCTAATTTCACCATTTAGCTCTTTCCTTCGGCTACTTTGCTTCGGTTTGTTTTTACCAGTGACTTTTCCTCTTGTAATCTGCCCTAATTCCCTTGTTTGTCTTCTGTAATGGGCCGTGCACACTGGCATTACTGGGGCTATCTAAGCCAAATTGCCTATATGACGGATCTTCCTATGAAGCTGTAGCACTGTGCCCATGGTCAGGCATTCTACTGTCCGTGCTTGTTCCATTTTAACAGATTTTACAACTGTCTCCGGTTTTGCTTGCTGTGCCTATATCACCACAAATATGTTTTAATGACCATGTCAGGCACCACATAGGATTCCTATATACATGGCCAACCGTAGGTACACACAACCCCTGCGATCACACCCACCAGTAGGGGGCACCAGGTAAATAAAGGCAGGGAGCCCTTATTTCCCCTTAGGTCAGCCTGGCCAGATGAACTTCTTCCTCTGTGCGGCAGCAGCTTGTGCAGCTCCATAAATCTTCCACCTAGCTCTGTCTCCTCTAATTTTCTGAGACACCACTTCCAGCTCGTTTGCACCCCTGCAACATAATCGCTTAGTTCTGAAGCTGTATTTATTCACTGAGCTTGGAACTGGGGCTGTAATCATGTTATTGGCTTGATTCTGGTATTGTATCAATGTGCTATGGTTGATTCATGCTGCTTTTATGTCCTGAGCTTTGTTCTGCTGCTGTATTTCTTATGAGCTTGGCTTTGGTATTGTATCTATGTACATATCTTGGTTCCGCTGCTGTATCTATGTACTGAGCTTGGTTATTGTACCGTATTTATGTTATGAGCTTGCTTTTGGGGCTGTATTTATGTTATGCGCTTGATACTCTTTATGACTTGGGGGCTCCAACAAAAAAAAATTCTGCACAGGGGGCATTTAACCTAAGGTCAGCACTGACGATATGGAACATATGAACTACTGGAAAGATAAAAAAAAATAATTAATAATGAATGGGGTACAAGCGGAGTCTTTATTATTAAAATCCTAAAGCCAGATTGATAGACTCATCAAGCTGTAGAGCAGCTAACTGGCATTGAGAAGACAATACTAGCAAAAACTCATTCCTGCAAGCTAGAATTACCATAAAGGCCAAGCAGAACATGCCCAAGGCTAAAGTGTTCCGGGGTAAGATATATTTGTTCATTCTTTGTGTTGTCTTATTTTATAGTAACGAAGAAGGGGGTCCTCCTACCCTGAGCATTTGGGGATGTACAATTCACAATCCCTGAGGCTGCATTGAGTCTAGATCCCATTTTGATGCCTTTATGACCCGATAAGTGTATCATTTCCTTAGGTTTTGTTTAATATTCTCATTTTGACTCCTTGTATCCCTATACTTTGTTGATACTTTTGTTGCGATTTGTATCAATTTGGTAGCTACAGTGTTATGATCATTTCCAGGCAGCCCAGACTTTTAATCACACGCGGTGTGAGGCTCCCTATGCCGAAGTGTAAGGGCACGGAGAGGTCTGTACAGTGAAAACCTCACACGCAATCCCTTCTAACGCTCCCTCCTGTACTTCCTCTCTGCAGGATGATATTTTGTTTCATTTACACTGTACAGTCCGCGGCGCTCGGCTTTCCAACACACCAGCGCACCTCATTAAATAAAATAGTGTAAAACATGCCAATTAATATATTAATGTGCAGGCTGCGGGAGGGAGGGGGGAGCAGGCCCCAAATGTCCCATGTGAGAGGCAGCCAGCTACAGACCAATCCAGCAGAGACTCGTTTAGAAATTACCCACAATGCCTCACCAAAGTGTGTTTCTGATACCAGAATGCACAGGGGGGCTTTAAATAATGGATTGCACCAGGAATCATTAAAAACAAAATGCATTTTTTTTTTCTTCCTGTGGATTTTTCTTTTCCTTTGGCGAGGATAAAATGCGAGATGTAGAAATCGTGCTCCTTCTGACACATTCGGTATTGTTACTTACTCTTAACCCCTTCCTTCCCACAGGCGAAGGGAGGCTTTTATGTACGTGAGCGGAGAACAGAACGGCTTGTCATCTTTTTTTGTCGACAATGCCATTTGTTTGGCAGACTCATCTTCTCCTTCGATCTGGAGTGTTTGGGACCGGGTCTTTGGGGAGCAGTAAAATATATTCTTAGCTAGTGCTGTTGGGTAAATTCTGGCAGACTGCGCTTGCCTCATAAGTATGCATTCAAACCGGAGCGTGTTTTTCTTCTATCGATGATGTGAAAGGTACCATCAGAAGTAAGAAACGTCCGTTCTGATCTTGAAACGGTGCCACTCTTGTCCACAGGCTGTGTCTGGAATTGCAGCTCAGGTCCATTGACTTGAATACTGCAATGCCAGACAAGAATGGCGCTCTTTCTTGAAAAAAGAAGGCAGATAACTCAATCTTTCTGGATGGGCTGACTCAAAATCTGTTACACAATGGAGGTATCATAGGCAGATAGAAACTGCTTACTGGAAGTAATATGCGTCATATCTGACATGGTTTATGGATTAGGAATATTACAATAGGCTGAGCTTTAGGGCGAGGTTTCTTATGAATTCTTACGACCATTAGCTGACCTTAAACCTATTTAGGGAATTCTATTAGCTACAAAGAGCGTCTCTTGCTCTGGAGGACTTGTGCATTGCATAAACTGCCCACTGAGTACAATGAGAAATGTGGGTCAGGAATACTATCTTTTCTCCTTAGGGAGAGCAGGTGAGTGAGTGAGTGAGTGAGTGAGTGAGTGAGTGAGTGAGGAGTCTTACAAGGCCATTCATGCTGAGGTATTGTTCCATCTCCCTTTTTTGCAATGAGAAATGTGTAATGCTTCATATCCCCTGCGGGGGCACTGCAGGGATATTGAACTCTTCAGACAGATTACCAAAGTGGACATCTCCTTTGAGCAGGTCAATTAATCATTTGATTAGATGGTACTCACTATTTGGATTATTCATCTATGGTTATTGTTACTAGTCGAGTAAATCTGAGTCTTGAACAGTCTCAAGCAATAAACTGTACCCCTCTCCTTACTTCAATATTAATAATGTACCTCCATGTATTGATGAGACAAATCCTATTACTACATGTACTGGATAAGTCAGACTCCTGTAATGTTAGATATATCTATCCCTGTATGAATATTGATCTCTCAATGGAAGATGATGTCATTCACTGGATGAGTCATAATGTCACACTAGAAGATGATGTCACTCAATGGGCATAAATTCCAGAGTAGCTGGTACAGTAGCTTCTTAGATGCCCAACAACTGATGGGGTCCATTGTCAAAAATAATTAAAGGGCTTTTACTATTGAAGACCTATCTTCACCATTAGGGATCTCTGCTGATCAGCTGATCGCTGTGCTCACTACCAACATTGCAGTGGCTCGATTTGTTGCTACAGGCACAGCCCTATTGAATTAACAATGTATGGATGATCTACTCAGGGTTGTCACAATACAGAAATAATGCACAGTGATATGACAAGAGTCAGTCAGTGATGTCACTGCATAGGGATAAGGCACACAATGATGTCACAGCACAAGGATACAGCACACAATGATGTCACAACACATGATAAGGCATACACTGATGTAACAGCGCAAGGCAAAGGCACACGATGTCAAAGAACAAGGCTTAATTCAATGGGAGCTGGGTCCGCAGTACCAAATGGTGCCACTACAATACGAAGAGCGCTATCTGCTTCCATGGTGTCTGCACTGATAGCACATCTGATGAGTATCCCTAAGCGGTGGAACCATGGCTATCCACCTATTGATGACTTATTGGTCTAGGTGCATTATTGCGACACCACTCTGTGCTTTTGACTTGTGTAGTTGCATCAATATGTGCAATAACATGTGTTGTGACATTATTGTGTGTCATATCCCTGTGCAGTGACATCACTATGTGCATTATTCTAATGCTGTCACATCACTGTGCGTTATCCCTATACTGTGACACTACTAAGTAGATTTGTGCACTATGACATCACAGTATTATCTATATACTGTGACATCACTGTGTACATTGTCCCTGTTTTATGACATCACTGAGTAGATCGTCCGTACATTGTGAATTCACTGTCTTATCTATATACTGTGAAATCACTGAGTAGATCATCCATATACTTTGACATCACTGTATTAACTATATACTGTGACATCACTGGGTAAATCATCCATATACTGTGACATCACTGTATTAACTATATACTGTGACATCCCTGTGTAGATCATCCATATACTGTGACATCACTGAGTAGATCATCCATATACTGTGACATCACTGTATTAACTATATACTGTGACATCCCTGTGTAGATCATCCATATACTGTGACATCACTGAGTAGATCATCCATATACTGTGACATCACTGTATTAACTATATACTGTGACATCATTGAGTAATTATCCATATACTGTGACATCATTTTTATTATCCCTATGCATCACTTTTGCCTTATTTCTGTGTATTCCAGCAGACACATAGCAAAGTGCAGATACAAAAAAAATCTTAAGCTTTTCAGGGTCTCAACTAATTGGTGAAGCTTATCATGGCAGAGTGGAACTCCATTCCAAAATTTACTATGGGGTCCCACTTGTCATCCATTTACTGGATACAAGTCATTTGCTACCTTCAAGATATTCTATACCATAATCTTAAAGGGGCTGACTACTTCGGACAGTCCATCTTGTTAGAAGTGTGGAACCAGCCAGCAAGTGTTCAATTTTCCTGCAGCGCCACCATTGGAGAAATGAAGCATTTCATGGTGTCTGTTTGAAATGGACGGTCCGTCATTATAATGTAAGAGAGCAAGAAAAGGATCCAGCATGCATAAAATCACAACTTTATTGAGACATATTAAAATCCCAATAGGAAGGACATACAATGGCGGGACCTGACACGTTTCAAGCTGTCTAAGAGCTGCTGTGACAGCTTGAAACATGTTAGCTTGTCGTGCCATTGTTTGTCATTCCTTTTGGGATTTTCATGTTTTGATACAGTTGTGATTTTATGGATACTGGATCCTTTTCTTCTTGTCTTCTGCAATTGATTCCGGTCGAGTCCGTGCATCCTGCTGGTGAGCTGCTTCGTTTTCCCCTCATTATAATGTATGGCCATGCTGGGTCCTCCAGGTTGAGAGATGCTTTTTGCTGCTAATTGATCAAGCTCCTGAATGAGAGACTCCCTTCTATTAGCTCAGATCAATCCTTATGATAACTCTAACCCTCGCTTGACATTTCCATATGAGGTGAATGCAGCGGAGAGCACCACAAGAGTGTAGGGAACCTTATATAGGCCATGCAATGCTCCATCGTTCCTTAATATGAGGTGGAGACAATAACTGGATAGGTTGCTTTAGCCATTTAGATAGAAAGTGCGAAAGAAAAACTACTATATGTCCCCATTTTACATCAGAGGCCCCATAGACGTCTATGGATGCCGTATGATAATTACATTTATGTACATGGGCTCTAAAGGTCCAACTCAATGATAAAGCTTGTGCAATAATTGAGCATATCTATATGTATGTGACCCCTATTAACCATCAGCTATTAGTAATTAGCTATTATCTTCCTGGGGAAGGTTGGACAAAGCAGATCGTCGGGCTGACTGCTATGGATTATTGCATTTTTGTAACTCAGTGCACTGATAGTAAATGAGTCTTTGATGGCTTTAATAATGCACGTGACGAGCTGATTGGTAGTTGTGTTTTTAGTGCTGATTTGCACCTTCGAGCATCGTTACATAGTTAAATAGTCCTTATTGTGTCTTCTAAAGTCCCCGGAGATACTTGTTCATATCGAAAGCTGATTTGACTTGAGAACGGTAATGATTTGCGCCATAGCTTTATAGGACCAGTAGAGAGATTAACAAGAAGATCCAAGCACAGTAGGGCTACAGTGGGCTTAATAGATGTAGCAGAGCTGATTTGTACAGATATAGCAGGTTGAATATTACGGATGCAACAAAGCCGAGTTCATCATGTTGGTCTCATAATATATTTCCTTTGGTTCTCCGTAGGACTGGAGTAATAGTGGAAGTCTGGCGTTAACAGTTTAATTCATTCTAGCGGTTCTGACCGTAGAGAGATTCTTCTAAGACAAAGCGTCGCCCCAGTCAAGTATGTTGATTCCTCCTTCTGGCTGCCCAGTAATATGATATATTCTTATCACTGACACTAGTCAGCTCCAACTAAGCTAGTGCCAAGCATCTACTTCCTGCCATTAGACTCAATACTCCAAACATTTGCCGTTCTTCTCTACGTTCCTCAACAAGAAACCAATATCCTGGAGTCTGCACTATGTCTCCCAATTGATTTCTAGTTGGGGCTCTCGTTGACATGTGCTCAATGCTCCTTAATGGTTTTTTACGTTATGGCACTAGATGTCTAAGTATGCTTGGCCTTCAGGGGTGCAGGCATTCTTTAATACTTGGAAACATAATACACTATAATATATAGAATAGCAGGTCAACTGGATCTAAACTTTCATTTTACTGCATAGACACATTGTGTGTTTACAGATGGGGAAGGTGTGATTGTTCTCAGTAAGAGAAACCAAGTAACCTTGTAGATATGATAGCTTTTAATGGCTAACAAAAATACCTGATGTTATAGTGAACTTCCGAACCTCTCAGGGTCCTTCCTTAGTCAAAATGGAACTAATCTAAAGACCTAGATCTGTTCCATTATGCCTGAGGAAGAACCCTAAGTAGGTTGGAAAGCTTGCTGTAACATCAGGTATTTTTGTTAGCCCTTCAAAGGTGTTATATCTACAAGATTACTTGGTTTCTCCGAAACTTTGCTCTACTGGATAACACGGTACTAAACCTTTTTCGTTTTACAGATAGGGACACATAATGAAATCCCTCCAGAAAAGCCTAAACTTTACAATAAAGCCAGTTGCCAGCACACTACCATACGGGCAGCTTCTACTCTCACATAAACTGTCCTACCAAAAACAATTGGAAATCTGAGGAAGAATCAAAAGTAGTATTTCGTTCAACATGGTAAAAGTGGGGCTCTTTTGGCCCTAATGACATCGGACATTCTCTGTGGCATACATTCTACTAACATCTGAGACACTTCAGCTGGTATTTCCCTCCATTCATCTTGCAAACGCCTGGTGAGTTCTTTCAAAGAAGATGCATTGGCCCGTCTACAATGATGAAAGGTACATCACAATCGTCATTGGATTGTTGAACAATGGAAGAATATTTCATAGACTGCCGAATCACACTACTCCATCTTCACATCAGATGGAGGAACCTGGGTGTGGAGGAGCCTGGGGAACGCCATCTGCTTTAGTGTGCTGTGCCAACATGTAAGTACGGCAGAGGTTCCATTTTGGTCTGGCGATGTTTTAGGTGGCATACTCTCAGTACATTGGTTGTAATGGCAAGAACCATGAACATGGAGGCGTACCCTGACATTCTAGACAGTAATGTGCTGCCGACAATGTGGTAATACTCTGGGAATGGTCGGCCATACTTCCAACAAGGCAACGCACCTTGTCAGAAATGCAACATTGTTTTCCGTTGGTTTGAGGATATGATGTTTCACAATTGGACTGGCTTTAAGTTAGTGGGATTTTCCATCTTAAAACGCTGGCTTTTAATAACAATTCTGGGTTACTCCCTTACAGATGGGCTATATGTAAGTTAGATGTACTGTCGTGTTGTTTTACCCACCAGTCACATGACTGTGTTAGTGCCCACCGTTCATTGGTAGTCTATTTGAACTAAACACCCCCAATAGTTGGCACATCACATTACCATTTGACCCATATACATCCCTATCTGACAGACACAGCACCCATCTCTAAGTCAGTAGTCTAGAGTTGTTTTTTAAAGCCACAGACACCATTTTAATAATACAAATAGATGGCGTTGATCTATTATAGAAGTAATGGAGTATTTTAGGGGAATCTACCGTTGTGGAGGAAAAAACTCATTAAAACTACTCTGGCTTCTGAACAAATTTCTCTCCCAGGACCAAAGGAGGATGGCGGTATTACCTGCAGTTGTTTTTCTCTGCCATCCCTCCAATCCACCAGTTCCAGGTCCTACTTTCAGCTATCCAAGATGGTTAACGCAATCTTTAGATTACCTAATCGGCACAGTGCATTGATTGTGTTAGACTACTAATGCACTATTTCTGCTCTCTGATTGCCCAGAGCTGGTCACATGATCAGCACCGGCCAATCAGAGAGCAGTGCCCAGGGTGCATTAGATTATCAGAAAATTACTGTGGCCATCTTGGACTGCCGAAAAACGGACCAAAACCAGAGAATTGGAGAGGTGGCAGAGAACACCAACTCCAGATAATATACTCTTTCCCTCTCCTATGCCAGAACAGAATTTTTGTTGTGAAATCAAAGGGTCACTTTAAAGGGTTGTCCAGTAATGAGCTATTGCACACCTATCCTCAAGACAGGCCATCAATAGCTGATCGGTGGATGTCCGCCACTCAGGAACCCCGCTTATTAGCTGTTCGCCAAGCGGCTGCACTTGCATTTGAATTTAATAGAGCAAACTTGGACTGAAATACCAAGAGCAACCACTACAGTGGGAACGGAACTGTGGGTAGTGGCCTGGTGAACAGCTAATCGATGGGAGTCCCAAGTGGCAAAACCCACCGATCTGCAATTGATTGCCTATTCTGAGGAGTGGTCATCAATAGGTCATAAATGGACAACCCCTTTAATCAACCTCTTTAACTTTGCCCAAAAGTTAAATGTTAAATATATATATATAAAAGTTAAATATAATGGAGACCCTTATATATGTTAAAAAAGGAAAGAAGGGAAAGGGGGACATGATGGAAACCTTTATATATGTTATGAGAGGAGAGAAAGGAGAGGGGGACATGATGGAAACCTTTATATATGTCACAGGAGGAGAGAAGGAAGAGGAGGACATGATGGAAACCTTTATATATGTTATAGGAGGAGAGAAGGGAGAGGAGGGGACATGATGGAAACCTTTATATATGTTATAGGAGGAAAGAAGGGAGAGGAGGACATGATGGAAACCTTTATATATGTTACAGGAGGAGAGAAGGAAGAGGAGGACATGATGGAAACCTTTATATATGTTACAGGAGGAGAGAAGGGAAAGGAGGACATGATGGAAACATTTATATATGTTACAGGAGGAGAGAAGGGAGAGGAGGACATGATGGAAACCTTTATATATGTTACAGGAGGAAGAAGGGAGAGGGGGACATGATGGAAACCTTTATATATGTTACAGGAGGAAGAAGGGAGAGGGGGACATGATGGAAACCTTTATATATGTTATAGGAGGAAAGAAGGGAGAGGAGGACATGATGGAAACCTTTATATATGTTACAGGAGGAGAGAAGGAAGAGGAGGACATGATGGAAACCTTTATATATGTTACAGGAGGAGAGAAGGGAAAGGAGGACATGATGGAAACATTTATATATGTTACAGGAGGAGAGAAGGGAGAGGAGGACATGATGGAAACCTTTATATATGTTATAGGAGAAGAAAAGGGAGAGGAGGACATGATGGAAACCTTTACATATGTTACATGAGGAGAGAAGGGAGAGGAGGACATGATGGAAACCTTTATATATGTTACAGGAGGAGAGAAGGGAGAGGAGGACATGATGGAAACCTTTATATATGTTACAGGAGGAGAGAAGGGAGAGGGAGACATGATGGAAACCTTTATTTACGTTACAGGAGGAGAGAAGGGAGAGGAGGACATGGTGGAAACCTTTATATATGTTACAGGAGGAGAGAAGGGAGAGGAAGACATGATGGAAACCTTTATATATGTTACAATAGGAGAGAAGGGAGAGGGAGACATGATGGAAACCTTTATATATGTTACAGGAGGAGAGAAGGGAGAGGAGGACATGATGGAAACCTTTATATATGTTATAGGAGGAGAAAAGGGAGAGGAGGGGACATGATGGAAACCTTTACATATGTTACAGGGGAAGAGAAGGGAGAGGAGGACATGATGGAAACCTTTATATATGTTATAGGAGGAAAGAAGGGAGAGGAGGACATGATGGAAACCTTTATATATGTTACAGGAGGAGAGAAGGGAAAGGAGGACATGATGGAAACATTTATATATGTTACAGGAGGAGAGAAGGAAGAGGAGGACATGATGGAAACCTTTATATATGTTACAGGAGGAGAGAAGGAAGAGGAGGACATGATGGAAACCTTTATATATGTTACAGGAGGAGAGAAGGAAGAGGAGGACATGATGGAAACCTTTATATATGTTACAGGAGGAGAGAAGGGAGAGGAGGACATGATGGAAACATTTATATATGTTACAGGAGGAGAGAAGGGAGAGGAAGACATGATGGAAACCTTTATATATGTTACAGGAGGAGAGAAGGGAGAGGAAGGACATGATGGAAACCTTTATATATGTTACAGGAGGAGAGAAGGGAGGGGGGGACATGATGGAAACCTTTATATATGTTACAGGAGGAGAGAAGGAAGAGGAGGACATGATGGAAACCTTTATATATGTTACAGGAGGAGAGAAGGGAAAGGAGGACATGATGGAAACATTTATATATGTTACAGGAGGAGAGAAGGGAGAGGAGGGACATGATGGAAACCTTTATATATGTTACAGGAGGAGAGAAGGGAGAGGGGGACATGATGGAAACTTTATATATGTTACAGGAGGAGAGAAGGGAGAGGTATAACTAAGGTTTAGGCGGGAACTTTTCCTATTAGGAAGCTAAACACTAGAACAAGGGGCATAATCTGAGATTAGTATGGGAAAAAATTAGAAAACAATGTCAGAAAATATTACTTTAATCAAAGAGAAGTAGATGCTTGGAACAAACTTCCAGCAGATGTGGTTGGCCAATCAACAATAAGTGTATATGTGCTGCTTTGGACTAGCATAGATCTATCCTACGAAAGCAATAAAAAGGAAATCATGGCGGTCTTTGTCTGCCGTCAATTTTCTATGTTTCTGTTAGCGATTTTTCCACATATGCAGTGCCTGTACCCTCAGTATCCCTCTTGTTTGGAGGGGTTGAAACAGGAGGGGGTATATGTGGTGAACTCCTTTTCCTCTGACGGCTTTCTTGGCCACCTCGGAATCACCAACTAGGTACCTAATAGGAAACATTTCCTCTGACAACCCTCTCAACTCCTGAACAGTTCCAGGACCATTGTCTGATGGTTGGGAGATGTGAAGGCCCGAGTAGATGCCCTAATCTACAGAACAGGGGACAGTAACCTCATGAAGTGTGCTATGATCATGTACAATGATGTGATCACCCATGTGGGGATCATCTCATTGTGTTTTCTGAATAGTACTGCATGTTCTCCGGGAAAGTGATTCTCGCAGAGTCCTGCCATGAAATGTGCTTCTCCCCAAAAAGTTTGGCAGGGAAAGTGAAATAAAATGAAACTGGTTTTTTGGAGAAGCGGAAGGTCAGAGGCGTTCTCCCGCAGCCGGCACATGTGAGGTGAAGTCTTTCCAAGCTGTTCTCAAGTCTTTGCTAAGCGATGATCTTACATCCGAATGTCACAGGCACTGTGTCACAAAACAGATGTTCTCCCAGCCCTGATTGCTGGAACTTTTACTGTTCTTCACTGCAACATGAGGCCAAAAACACGGAGATTGTGTGAACTAAGGGGGATGTTTTCTGAAGTCTGAGAACCATAGAGGGATGAAGAATTAACCCCTTGTTATGTTCTCATATATGCCTGAGACCTTAAGTACCCAACACATAATACTGACGGGGTCATGATCAATAAAAGTGCAAAAACCTGACCCATGTATGGATTATCATTAACATTCGTTGCTTAGGGTGAATTAGACTAAGCCCAAAGGGCAATATGAGCCACTTGATGGAAGCTTCTACAACTTCTGGTAGACGACCATGGAGCTAAGCGTAGGTGCTTAGTTTATACACAGTCTTCGAAGACTTTTCCCAATAATGACAATTATCTCTTATCCACAGGTTAGAGCAGAATTTTTGACCATCCAGAGATTTCTGGACGCTTTTGGAAAAAAAGTGGGCACTTTTTTCCAGTGTCCACAAAAAAAAACAGATGCGTCCGTGATTTTTTTTAGGCTGGTGGTACTTGAACAGTTTATTATGATTGTAATGATCATGATTTTATGGCTCACAATAAATACTGCTAACGAGTTCATATCGGTATCTGACCTATAAACATGTATATCGTAGGGTATGTTCACCCAGTGGGATGAGCCATGCTATCCATGTGGAATCTGCAGTGATTCCACGTGAAATCTGCATCCCATTATGTTCAATGGGAATCTGTGTTGTAGTCTACACAAGAAACACTCAAGTCGTCAGCCCTGATGGAGCGGTCGTCGCATATGCGCACCACCAGTCCATTCACATGGGCAACTCGGTTTGTGCAGATGTCGGGATCTCTGGAGGTCCCAGTAGCTGGACCCCCAGCACTCAGACTTTTATTCCCTATCCTATGGAAAGGGGATAAATGCCATAATTGGGGGAAACCCTTTTAGGTTGGCCAAACACCTCACAGAGTTGCCGGCTGAACCCCCGTTCGCCACCAGCTCTTCCTGCTGACATGCATGCTGAATTCAGCCGAGCACGAACGTGTTCTCAATAGGGAGAGGAGAACAAGTTGCTGCCGGACACCTGTGGCGGCGACGTATCTCGCACAGGAAAAAAAAGTGCAGGCGTGCTAAAATGTAGCAAGACCGATCCTTCTTTCCCCTCATATCTGCTGTTGGTTGAAAGTACAGAACCATCATACAGATTATTGGCGGTTCTGCTGAAATCAGTGGGTTCGGCCAACATTCATCTAATGTGCAAGTCTGCATGCTTTTATATTTACGGTATCTACCGTACATTGCAGTGTGAACAGATGCAGAATATACAATATAGCCGAGGCGAATTGGTCATTTAACTCTTTAGGGCCACATTATTGATAACACTTTATGATATTATAAACTGCCACATTTCCGTCTTCCATTTCAGAGAGCCACATTGCCATATTCCATCAAGAAGTACAACATTTGCCGTAATCAAGAAGAGGCCTTGATGGTCTAAACTAAGAATTCCACAAGAGGAATGACCGGCAGTGGAAGTGAATAATGACTGAAATACACTGTAAGGGACAAGATTGAAGGAGTTTCTACTTTGTGCACAAACGCCTTAAGAAAGCTATATGGCTAATTATAGTCCTATGTAAAACCTGAAATAACACATAGTACCTGATGACAAACTCAGCTCTGCTACATCCATAGTTTCTCTTGTGGGATTGTTAGCTTGAATTATTTCCACTAATATGGGATAGATGTTAGAGCCCGTAAGGCTGCCTATTGTAAGGAAGAACTCCTGAGCCCCCACCTGCTATGTACCCCTTACGATATTGGTGTCTCCTTTATGTGGTAGAAGGGCCTTTGGGTCTCCTAAGTCACCAGGGGTGCAACTGCTACTTCTGTACCCCAATAGCTATCCTTCAACATATTGTGATTTTTAGGCCTATGTGGAAAACACAATCCTCTCTTCATATGTATTCTGTGGGTCAAGAAATGAGGATTTATATTTTATGTCCTGAAGTGTACCTGCCTGCTGTGGATTATGGAAGCATCTATGAAGAAATGTGTATGAGATAACAATTAAAAGGGTTGTCCACTTTGGAAATCCCTTTTTCTTAGAAGGTTCCTCATGATCACGACAATCAGCTTTAATTAGTGAGTGCAATCTAGGTTAGCAGAAAGTGATTGATTTCTCTACAGTGCCACCACAGGGAAAATGAGGTACTACACTGTTCCCATGACATGTAATGAGCTTCTTGTGGAGTGTATGAACGTACTGGGCTCTTCAGGGTGCAAGAAGAGGCTGTTTGTAGTTATTCTTCACTTTGGATAATAGAAAAGGAGACGCTATTAGCTCAGAATTGTTGAGCTTACTGGATGAAACTCTTGGATGACTCTTCCTTCACATAATAACAAAGGGGCTTATTTATTATTCAAAATACGACAGTTTTCTGGCGTAAACAAAGCCAACTAATAGGTGGACTAAACTTAGACTAGACAGTCTTAAAATTCAATAGATTTATCGTTTAGTGATACATCCAGTGCATTTTAAGACTGTCTAGTCTAAGTTGGCAAGTATAGCTTATTGATAAATAAGCCCCAATGACTAAAAATTAGGGACCATTTCTTGACTCCTGTATATCATGGTTGGGATATTCATCATTATGTCCATGGTGAAGATTCAATCCATTCTAAATATGGGTTCTATTGTGACATGATCGCTAATATCTAGTCATTGTTATTATGTGGAGGAACAGTCAACCAAAAATGTTATCGAGTCATTTCAATAATGCCGAGGTAATAAAGAGGGTCTCCTTTTCTCAGAGCGGAGAATAACTACAAACAGCATCTCTCACCCAAAAGGAACTAGCACATTCATACATTACACAAGAATCCCATTGATTCTTATAGAAATGGTGTAATACCTAATTTCCCCTGTGGTGGCACTGTGGAGAAACTGATCACCTACTGCCAGGTTCCCTCACTGATTAAAACTGATTGTCATGATCAGAAGGAACCTTCTAAAAAAAAGGGGATTTCCAAAGCAGACAACCCCTCTATTTGGTATCTCGCTCACATATCTTGACGGCCGCCTCCGTAATCCATTGTTTGCGAGTACGCTTTAAGACACACAATACAAATCAGCCATTAATTAACAACGATAAGTCATAGAATTCATTTGAAAAGGAAATATTTGAAGCACCATTTGACACCACGAGTGGCAGATCAATAGCACGGCTTCCCCTCATTAGCAGCGCGCGGCGCGTCCTACTACAAGAGGGAGATTTAAATACATATTGATACAAATAGGGATGTGATGAACATGAAAGAAGCCAAAGATCTTATTTGCCGTTCCTAATTGTGAAGCATAAATGTTACCGCAGCTCTCGAGTGTTTAAGAAAGACTTTTCACAGACTCCATTGAGCCCTCGGCTAATTAAGAAAGAAGCAGGTGCACCGAAATTTCTAATTTAGGCAATTGTTTGTAATTAATAATGTTTACTTCCAGCGTCCTATTCGAGGCGGCTGGCCAAACCTCTGGAGTGATATCAGCCATTAACTGCAGTTCCCACTGTAATAATTAGTGGGGGGAGGGGTGGGGGGTAAATGGCGGTGAGAAGAAAGTGGTAATATGAGGTGGTCCTTCTTTACAGCAGATATATGTTCCAATTAAGTAGTACCACAGTCAACTAATAAAAATAAGATACTATCAAGGGGTAAAGGCAGATGTAGCAGAGCTGAATTTGTCATTGAGGGCTGCACAGAGGTTGGTTCTATGTTAAACCATTGTGCTATTTCCATAAATTGAGCCAAGTGACACACTCAGCTCTGCTACATCTTTACCAAAAATGTGGTTACGAAACCAACGAAGTATATAACTAATATCATTAGATTACATTCCTATCCCTATCGTGAACTCTCATTCGGCCGTCAGCTATTCCTTGCTGCCTCCCCATATACATGCTCCGTGACTTCGGCCAATGGGGAGAGGGAAATATACTATTATCAGCCATCTCTGGCAGCAGCTTATCACTCATGAGAACAAAAGATTGGCCATATTGAAATCCAACACGCTCGATTCTTCTTTGCCCTGACATCTGTTGTTGGGGGAAAGTTAGGACAACCCCATACTGCCACGGTGTGCCAGCCACATTCATATCACTGTGTGACGGCCACAGCAACTAAGTGAGTCTGGGCTGGCATCATAACTTCAGTACACATCCGTTGGGTGGTATGTGGTCTGATTGGTTAGCTGGGAGGTGTTGTCCCCAGTCAGCCAATCAGCCACCATTACAGCATATACATCCCGGACCCTCCTCTAAGAAGGCGCCAGTTATTCCTCTGTTTGTGGTGTTCTGTTCCGGTCCACATCTTCTTGGGGGTCATCATCAAGTCCGTGGTATTACATCTGCTTCCTAAACTGTTGTGACTATTGCTATTAAGCATCTGTCTATTGTCATTCCCTTATCCATCTAGGGTCAGTTTAGGAAACCCTCAGTTTCCGGATGTGGGGTCGTCCCTATCAGGGTTGTCACCCTGTTTTAGGCCGGTTTTCCATATTAGTACATTAGGGTGAGATTTCCTTTTTCCCGTCTGGTTAGTTCCATTATTGGTCGTTTTGTTCACTAACTTTTAACTATAGTGTTTATCCGTCCTTTTGGACAATTATTACGTCTGATCCGGACGAGGTCTTTTTGGTGTCCAGCTCAGACATAACAGGTACACATTAGATGGTCATCCGCTGCCCCTGGACTTGTTCGCAATTCATGTAATGTGTATGAGGAACTTTACCCTCAACTGAGCATGAAATAAATGACTGAGCATCAGTTACATATAATAGGACAATATAAACGTGTGCAGATGTAGCAGAGCTGAGTTTATCATATGACAGAAGTCACTATTGATACCAGGTAAAACTACTAGAATGTCCTAGCTCACAAAGGTATCATAGTATTGAAAGCATAAAAAAAAAATTTGCCTCTGCTACATCACATTTAAAGCTATAACGACCTATTTCATTTACCCTACTTCTACCTTCCCTTTCCATATGGATAGGACAGAAACTGCAGTCTGGGAGTGAGAGGGTTACTCCGCACAGCTTTCTGGGAAGTTCTTTGCTTATTTTGAGGTCCATTGGGATTCCCCATTTACCACACTCAGCAGAGCTGAGGTCAGCAGGTCAAAACGGAGAGATCCCCGCAGGACGTGCGGAGACTACTTTCCACTGCTAACAAACGTTCCCCCTGCACTTATCGCCCTGCGTGCTGCTCTAATATATTCCCTATCTCTAAGCCTACACTATACATTACCCGCTCGGCATCTTCCTGCTATGCGCTAATCGTGGTGCAGAGAACGAAGACAAAACATGACGCTGTTTTTGGAATTTTTACAGAAATTTAAGAAAAGAAAGTAAACTGCCCCAAACTGTATAAAAAAATATATAGGCAAGAGACTTGTACTAGGCCGTGAATAAAGGAAGCTGGAAAAGTCAGGGAAAGATTATCAGTCATTAGAAAATGGAAAATCCCATTGATCAATCAGAACTAAATAAAGTGAAAATCCTTTAATTTAACACTTAATAATCCCCAAATTTTAGTTTTTTGCAAAATTTACAGAAATTTCCATGCCATGTCTATCGTTAGACGCTAAAGGAGCAATAGACTACCCGATTCT
Source organism: Eleutherodactylus coqui (assembly GCF_035609145.1). Lineage (NCBI taxonomy): Eukaryota > Metazoa > Chordata > Amphibia > Anura > Eleutherodactylidae > Eleutherodactylus > Eleutherodactylus coqui. Next base: position 305,742,320 of record NC_089838.1, on the reverse strand, counting down.
CTGAGCTGCATGTTGTGGGTGGAGTTCTCCTTTATATGGCACCATTGATGGTTATGTATTGATTTTATGGGTTCAAGAAGAGGGGGTGAACCTAGCAGACCTCATACATTTTGGGCAAACTATCGTAAACTTCGTCAATGCTCGATCATAAAATATATTAGATCGATTTTAAATCATCTTAGTATCTGCCATCCTGAAAACAAATTAAAAATTTCTAATTGACAAGGCTGGAGATGGAGATCCGCTCCGTCTAGGAGTTTTTGGTCCTAGATTACAGTAATAATGTCCATGTTTTGAAAGATCCTCTTAGTTACTGGACAATATTTTTAGAATTTGAGGTGTAAACGTTCCAAATATCAGAAAATGGCCTTTTGTAGATATCTATTTTTATTTTTAATTGACATTGATTAATTTTTTTATTGTATCCAGTCTGTAGGCCCCTCAAGAAAATCCAAAAATTATTTATGTATCTAAAAACACAAACAACCAACAAAAAGTAATAGAAAAAGTTCAACAAGAAAGCTTAAAACTAAAGTAAAACTTAAAAAAATATAGCTCAAAAATTTGATTTTACATGATTTCTGCAATCGACTCAAAACCCAGCTACTGAAATGTAATTTTAACCGAAGGTAAGACATGAACGATAAACCTAAATTATACATCATGTGACTTTTGCATTATTATGTATAAGTTATAATTAAAAAAATAGTTACCCTGTTTCCCTGAAAATAAGACATAGCATGATTTTTCAGAATTTTTGAGAATGCAAAATGATTTTTCAGGCTTTTTGAGGATGCTTGAAATATAAGCCCTACTCCAAAATTAAGCCCTGCTAACAGTTAATTTAAAAAGTCAATTTAAATAGTGTCCAGGCAGCTATACATGTAAAAAAGTTAAACCTTTTTGAACAAAAATTAATATAAGACGCTGTCTTATTTTCGGGGAAACACGGTATGTTGGTATTTATTGCAGAAATTAATTTTCACATTTTAAGTACATTTTCAAATGTTCTAATTTTTAAATTGGGACATATTGAAGCATTGAAATGTTTATCAAATATGTTTCTTTCAAAATGAAATTAAATAATAATGAAAAAATTAAAATAAATAAAATAAATTGGCCGAACAAAAAAAAAAATCACCGCAAAAGTACAATACTCAATTCTGTAATTTTTGTAATGTTAATTCTAATTAAACTATTTGTCGCAGTCAGCTTTGGCTATTTCTGTGCATTGATGCTAAGTGCCTGAGAAAACTGATAAAACCTAAGATGTTTATTAGGCTATGATTTCATTTTCTCGCTAATTATTTTTCAACATCAAAAAAATCCCCTCCAAAGGTCCGGCCTGCACAATATTCCAGATATTTCATTTATTTCCACCGAGTGACCTGCTCTCATTGATTCTCACAATCCAGACCATAAACATCAAGTTAAACACCTCTCCAAACGTCCACTTTGGCCACCCCTGGGACCAACCAACAAAGAACCAGGTCAACAGGGTCAGCATCAAGACCACCACATTTAGAGTCTTCATAGCTCCACACCCTTCCATCAACCTCCAACACCTTCTCAATAGTTAGAAGACACCTTCAACCCTCCCCACACAGAAATATACCAAGGTCTTCAAGGTCCTTCCCAAGGGAAAAGCTAAGGAGTTACACAATGCCCACCCTATAGGAACCTGAAATTCTCTACAAGAAACTACAAGACTGATAAAAAAATATATATGAATATGGTAAAAGGAAATAAAATAAGTCGATTCACAAAAATGTAAAAAATGATCCAAACTCAAGGATCTTAAAGCGGTTATATGGGGAGGAAATTTTTTTTTTTGCAGGGAGCCAACGCCAGGGTCATGTGACCGCTACACCAATCACTGGCTCATATTTAGTTAGTGATTAGCTGTAGCAGTCACATGTCCCTCTGTCAAGATGTCATCATTTGGAAGCAGTAGACCAGGTCCCAGCCAAACAAAAGGGGCAGGCAAAGTGGCAAGGGAGGTAAGTAATAATATGAATGACTCCTGTTTGTGTGTTTTTATACAGAGCAATTGTTGTTCACTTCTTCAAATTTGTGATCGCTGAATGAATTGATGGAAGCATTTATATGGACTAGTTAGGGGGCATGAGGATCTCTGGCAGGTGTGTATTTGAAATTTTGATCCCCAATGCATGTCATTGGTTGCCAAGTCCACTGAATACGTGCAAGCGGTCTTCGAACAAGAGGCTACAGGCCAAGTGTTCCATGAAAGGCCAAACCAGTGAGAGACGGCAGCAGTGAGTGTATCTTCGAAGACCATAGCCAGCCACAGACTGTTGCAGTGAGTGTTCTTTCAAAGACCAGCAGGGACTGTTGAGTCGGGGGTCACTTGTGTGTATTTAGGTGTTTTGGGGAACCAATGAGTATTAAATGGGAGGGAAGAATGTTCAAAAAAAGGCGGGAGGCAATCAACACTCACTGGGAGGTGCATGCTGAACAAGTGCATACCCCCCTGCAAAGTTGTTGGCTACTCGTTAAAAGACAATTACTTATTTGTACCAGACGATATTTAACCAGCGACTATTTTTGGTGAGCTGAAATGAAGTGACTAGTAGAGATGAGCGAACGTGCTCGTTTAGGACAATTACTCAATCGAGCATCACTTTTTTCGAGTAACTGCCTACTTGGGCGAAAAGATTCGGGGCGGCGGGGGGCACCGGGGTGGAACGGGGGATAGCAGGGGGGAACAGGGGGGAGCTCTCTCTCTCTCCCCCCCCCCCCACTCCCCACCACAACCCCCCGCTCACCCCCGGCGCCCCTCGAATCTTTTCGCCCGATTAGGCAGTTACTCGAAAAAAGCGATGCTCGATCGAGTAATTGCTCTAAACGAGCACGTTCGCTCATCTCTAGTGACTAGCATATGAATTCTACTCGTCATCCGATTAGTAGCCATATTTACATTCGCTTTATCCAACGACTATTCAGACAATAGTTGCACCATTCTCTCATTTTTGGTGTGTATGAGGTTTTTTTTTACGCCCATGTTGCATCCGTATTCATTGCGTTTTTCACACGTGCAAAAACCCCCCATAAAAACGCAAGAAGGTCCAATTGGTGTTATTTTTCCCCCACCATCTCCTGGCATTGCGTTTCTAAGCAATCCCATAGATTTTAATGGCTGATTTCAGTCCATGATATGAACCAGAATGAGACATGCAGTGATTTTCCTACGTACGTAAAAAAAGATGTCTGAACACATCAATGCAAGTCAACTGTGTTTTATATGGTCCATATTACATCCGTAAATAATACAGATGTAACATGAACAGAAAATAAACTCATGTGCCTGACGCAATATTGTATATTCTCATACAACCCCTTATAATGTGTCAGCGCATGGTTGCTCTAGCCGTGCCACAGACGAATATTACAGTGCCGGATGGCCTGGACATGGCACTAGGTCAGACCATGCTGGGGGAGTACTTTGTCAACAGCTGGAGAGCCACAGATTGCAGACCACTGTCTTACCGCTTAATGGGATGACTGTGTGCGCTTACCACTCCGTGTAATGAGGCGCCCTCACTTGCGCTCCGCTGTTTTATTGCAGCGCGAGGGGCGGCCATGCAGCAAAGTGTAAGACTGGAGATCCTCTGTGCCTCATTAGTAAATGAGCTCTCATCAAATGTGAACCTGATCTATTATTACACTGTAGCCTTCGCTGAGCTACAATCTCCGGCCTATCCAATAAACCTACAGACTCGCTCGCTGAACCCGCAATTATTCCCAAGCCATCCGTGCTGCAGCGTCTCCGGCTAGTAGTAACGTATGCTGATGCTTCAGAAGCAAACAGAGGTATTAAAACAAGAAACGGCAGAGATATTAACCTTGTCAGGGCAGCTTAATTCCTGGGATTTACTGCTAATTCTATGTTGGCAATGTGGAAAACATATTAACATTTTTACCAAATAAGAGACAATTGCATTAATAGCAATTCCCCAAATATATGACTTATATTGACATGGTCTACTTTTTTTTCCCTGCCAGTTCTGTCTGCTTCTTGTACTGATGCTCAATCCCATTCAATTGGGTCGAATTCAGCTGCAATACTACACACAGCCTGTTAACAAGAGCGGTGCTGTTTCCAGGAATAAAAAAAAAAGAAAAAAAAACTAAGACAGCCTTCATTTTTAGTCTCAGACGACTCCTTTTTGGGTTTCTCTACAGGTTGCTGTTTGACAAAACTGAATAAACTATGGTAGCCCTGTGGTTACAGGTACAGAACACTCATAATCCAGACCTCTAAACAGAATATGTTCCCAGTACATAGACTTCCTATCTGTAATCTGAAGCTTTTTCATGAGCCATTGATGTCAGATCACACAGTGTCGGCCTTCGATTAGATGGTAGCCTGTGCAGAATTATTTTTGGCGCAGCCTCATCCAAAGAAAGAAATGACAAATTTTACAGATAGGAAGCTTGCCTTTATTCTGTTTGTATAAAAAGGAGCAAGATAGCAGCATACCCACCCCAGAACAGTTCAATGAATAAATACTGTACCAGAACCAAGCTCATAAGATAAATAAAGAACCACAACGAAGCTCGGTACATAAACACAGCATCAGAACCAAGCTCATTACATAAAAACAGACCCATAACCAAGCTCAGTACATAAATACAGCACCAGAACCAAGCTCATTACATAAAAACAGACCCATAACCAAGCTCATTACATAAAAACTGACCCATAACCAAGCTCAATACATAAAAACTGACCCATAACCAAGCTCAATACATAAATACAGCACCAGAACAAAGCTCATTACATAAAAACAGACCCATAACCAAGCTCAGTACATAAATACAGCACCCGAACCAACCTCAGTACATAGAAACAATTGCAGAACCAAGTTCATAACATAAATACAACCCAGGAACCAATCTTATAACATAAATACAGCACCAGAACCAAGTTCATAACATACAGTAACAGAACTAAGTTATTGTTTTGCGGGGGTGCTGATGGGCTGACAGCAGGGCCTCGGAGCATTAAAGGAGAGAAGATAGAGCCAGGAGGAAGACTATTCTTGTAGCTCCACAAAATTCTACCGCAAGGTCGAACAAAAATCATCTGGATGGGCGGACCATAGAGGGATGATCGTCCGCAGCCTACATCGGTCTGGTGTCCCTCCTACAAGCTGGTGGATAGCATTGTTTTTGGAAAATATATATATATATGTATATATATCTAAGAGAGTGATTGGTTCCATGGTACAGTCTACACAACAGTCCTTCTTTATTCAGGTACCAGATCATGCGGATGTTATGGAGCCCCTGAAGAAAAGGGGCCAGCCCTGCAGAACCCCCCTCTACAGATGAACTTGTCCCAAGGGTCACGGAAAGAGTGCTGGAGGGAAACAATCAGCATGCCCTTCTGTCCTTATTGACAAAACCAGGCACCATAATGGGCAGGGTAAATGACATTTTTGATTATGAGGCCCCCATCTATTATATGTACACTACTAGTCTCATTGATTTCTATAGCATTCAATCTTTGCTACTTCTCCCCCCTTGAACTCCGTTGCATCTGCCAGGTTCTCAGGAACATATCGCTTGCCTCTTCCTCTATGGAGCAGCTTAGCAGAGAAGGGAAGATTTACAGCTTATTTTCAGCACAGATAATGGCAGTTAATTTGTTATTGGCCATGTAAAGGTTAACACTGAAATAATTCACACTAGTAATCCAGCGCAGTACGTTTGGAGTGGGTAATTAACAGCTGTACCTGTACTGCACCAGTGATTGATATCAGCGGTTATTACTGCGCAGCTGATGTTATAAAACAAGCCGGATACAAAGTACACACGTTATTCTACTTATACATACAAGAAGCAACTATAGATATAGGCATCGATATACCGTGTGATCCTGTCCTGGTGATCTACAGTCAGGAGAACACTGGATATTAGATATTACCAGCACTGTGTGATCCTGTCCTGGTAATCTACAGTCAGGAGATCGTTGGATATTAGATATTACCAGCACTGTGTGATCCTGTCCTGGTAATCTACAGTCAGGAGATCACTGGATATTAGATATTACCAGCACTGCATGATCCTGTCCTGCTGATCTACAGTCAGGAGATCACTGAATATTAGATATAACCAGCACAGTGTGATCCTGTCCTGGTGATCTACAGTCAGGAGAACACTGGATATTAGATATAACAAGCACAGTGTGATCCTGTCCTGGTGATCTACAGTCAGGAGATCGTTGGATATTAGATATAACCAATGCCTAGTGATCCTGTCCTGGTAATCTACAGTCAGGAGATCATTGGATATTAGATATAACCAATGCCTAGTGATCCTGTCCTGGTAATCTACAGTCAGGAGATCATTGGATATTAGATATAATCCAGCACTGTGTGATCCTGTCCTGGTAATCTATAGTCAGGATATCACTGTATATTAGATATAACCAATGCCTAGTGATCCTGTCCTGGTAATCCACAGTCAGAAGATCACTGGATATTAGATATTACCAGCACTGTTCGATCCTGTCCTGGTAATCTACAGTCAGGACAACAGGGGATATTAGCTATAAACAGCACTATGTGCTGCTGTCCTGACCATCTACAGTCAGGAGATCACTGGATATTAGATATAATCTAGTGGTCTGTGATCCTGTCCTGTTAATCTACAGTCAGGAGATCACTGGATATTAGATATTACCAGCACTGTTTGATCCTGTCCTGGTAATCTACAGTCAGGAGATCACTGGATATTAGATATAATCCAGTGTTGTGTGATCCTGTCCTGTTAATCTACGGTCAGGAGATCACTGGATATTAGATATAATCCAGTGTTGTGTGATCCTGTCCTGTTAATCTACGGTCAGGAGATCACTGGATATTAGATATAATCCAGTGTTGTGTGATCCTGTCCTGGTAATCCACAGTCAGGAGATCACTGGATATTAGCTATAAACGGCACAATGCAATGCTGTCCTGATCATCTACAGTCATCAGATCACTGGATATTAGATATAATCTAGTGGTCTGTGATCCTGTCCTGTTAATCTACGGTCAGGAGATCACTGGATATTAGATATAATCCAGTGTTGTGTGATCCTGTTCTGTTAATCTACAGTCAAGCGATCACTGGTATTAGATATAATCCAGTATTGTGTGATCCTGTCCTGATCATCTACAGTCAGGAGATCACTGGATATTAGATATACTTCCAGCATAGTTCCAGTATATTGCTGGATATCACATTTGACTCATTGGATTACTGTTTGTTCAGGGTATGTGAGTTTGAGGCAGTTCCGCACGTGTGCTGCATTAGTAAAGGATAGTAAATTAGGAGGACTCTCTTAAGAAAACACACATAATGGCCCCTTTCTTGGTGTCTCCCTGTGAGCTATTACTGTCTTGTACTGAAGGCTCTCACCTCTGCAATCAGTTACAGATGTGCCGGCAGTGGTGCACAGGGCTCTGGAACATGTTCCTCCTGATTGTCTGGCTTCATAGAAAATGGTAACAAAGTAACAACAGATTCATTGAGCGAAATGTCAGCGTTAAATCCTGTTACATTGTAGAACCTGGCAAGGGAAATAGAAAGTTTCACTCCACTATCTGGGACTCACAGCGTCAGTGTAGTTCTCGGAGGAAACTCTGCATAAGTAGGGTTTAGGGAGGGTTCACACTGGTGCTTTAAGGGGTTTTCGGGGGAAAATACTTTTGATGACCTATCTTCAGAATAGGTCGTCAACAGTTGATTGGCCGGGGTCTGCTGCTTAGAACCCCAACCAATCAACTGACTGTGCGCCTGCCGTAAATCCCTGTAGTGGCTGGCGCTTGTAACTGTAGGCACCGCCGCTCCCGTTGAATCTAATAGTGGTTTTTAAAACATAAAGCATTTTTTCTGCTTCCAGCCCGTTATGTGTCCGTTTTTTTATCTAGGACAAATAACGCTGCCGACTGCGCAATTTGTTCCATTTCAAAAATGGAGACCTAACTTCTACATTTGCTTTCCGTTTTTAAAAAAACCATTAAAATCAATGGTGGTAAAAACAAATCAGCATAATTTCATTTTAATTCCATCCCTCTGCTCCAAAAACGGAACAGAGATACGGAAAACCAGAATAGGGATTAGGCATGGTTTGATAGGCAATCTGCCATGGCAGCTCTGGGGGCTTCCAGATGGCTCCCGGCTGCCATGGCAACTGCATGGTACCCCAAAATCTCATTGCGAAGGCTGTTCGGGACCCCAAACATCGATTGTGGCATTTAAACGCTGGTCTCAGAATTGATGGCGGCATTTAAAGGGATAACAACTCCGATCAGCGGCGCTGCTGATCAGAGCTTTTGCAGGTGTCCTCCGTAAGAAACAGCTGCTAATCGCATAGAGATCTAAATATTCTACAAAATAATGGGATTGCTCTAATAACCGCTCTGAGAAACGTATCTGAAGGTGACAGAACTCAACTGGTAAGTGCGCAAAATGCAGAAGGTGTCCAAGATACAAAATAGTTCATTGTTGCCACCAAGATTAAGACCTCAAGCACATGATCCCACACATTTTTACTTGTAATTTGTGTACAGATGTACAAATGTTAAGTTTAATGGGTTTTCTGGGACTAAGATATTGCTGACCCATCCTCAGGATAGGTGATCAATATCAGTTCAGAGGTGGTCCGCAATTCGTGAATCTCACCGATCAGCTGTCTGAAATGGCAATAGCACTCGGCAAGTGCTACAGCCAATTCACTGCAAGCCAAGCACAGTGCTGTACACTGTATAGTGGCGGTACCTGGTATAGTCCCTCAATCCCATACAATTGAATGGGACTGAGCTGCTCTTAGTCCATGTGACCAATGAACATGATATCACTGGCCTGAAAAGAGGCCTCGGCTCTCACCCAAGTGACGTAGCCTCCTAAATCAGATGATCAGCAGAGGTCCTGAACAGTGGACTCCCACCAATCTGACCCTGAGGGTGGGTCATAAATATCTTTGTCCCAGAAAATGTTTTTAACACTTTAAGGGTTTTTCTGACTACAAAAATATTTTTCAAAAATGGGTCCCAGGTTTTTTTTACCAACCACAAAGCCACCCCTAAATTTATCGCCTGTTGTCTAGTTTATTTACACACAAAGATCATTGCTCAAAAGATGGCTTGTGAGGGTTCATTTTGTATCAACTACTAATTGGTACTAATGCCAATTAGTAGTTTATTAATGCGTGCAAGCCGCGGGGAGTTATATTCAGAGAAGACGGGTGGTCTGTTCTCTGAATACATTCCCTTTGTACTGCTGCAGGGCTGCCAGCTGGGACAATGTTATCAGTGCTCCCTGGAAAGAACACAGCGTGAAGTCCCTGCTATCAGCCCTTCTGTCGAACTATGGATTTTATGCTGAACATAAAATCATCATTCGGCAGAAAAGTGAAAGATGGGCACATTTACATGCAATGATTATCGCTCACAATTCGCTCAAAAGCCATCTTGTGAGCGAATGTTCAGCGATAATCGTGCGTACAAGAGCTTTTACAGCTGCAGCTATTTACATTTCATTTACAGCTCTGTTCTCATGATACCTTAAACATTCTTGCAATGACAAGACAATATCCCCCCAACCCTGCAATGTACACCACATTTGACGTCATCTCGAGACTAACGAGACTGGAAGTAGAGATGGTCATAACACCAGCGGAAGATGATAAACTCAGTGCTGACAGAGTCACATTAGTGACAGAAAAGACGGCGATGAACTGAAAATGTAACGTAAGCATATATGGGCAATATTTTTAATTATTCAGGGCAGCAGTGAAGGAAGGCAGTTGCCCAAGTTCAGGAATACCCCTTTAGTGTGTTAAATACACATTTTCAACAAACTTTAACTTGACTTTTTTCAATGGGGTTTATTGAGTTAACCTTTAACCGTGGATTGGATTCCGTGGCAGCTAACATGGACAGGTCAGAGGCCTCATAGAACAGTACTGGAGGGACAGATAGAGACGTAGTCGACATACAGGTGAAGGTCAGGACAGAGTTGTTACATAACGTTGAGACACGAAGAGGGTCAGAAGAAGCAGCAGACAGATACAGTAAATCGTCGTCAAAGTACAAGCTGAGGTCAGGACAGGAGAAGATGGGAAAGCTTGGTGAATAGGCACAATACTACAGCACCTTTGCAGAACATAATGGCTCCAATTGCTCAGGCATCCTTCAGTATGGGAGGGTGCCTTAAGTAGCCAGGAAGCTCGGATGCGAAATCTGGGTGCACGCTGGCCGTTTTAGAGTTAGGCCGAGCACGTAGGCACACCCTGCAGGAATCAGTTACAGGTGCCTAACAAGACAGGTGGTGCAGAGGGGAATGTTAGTGACTGTGACCATCAAGAGGAAAAGGTAAGAGGAGTCGCTGACCACGGCCAGCCATTGTAGCAACACCACACTATACATCTGACATGTCACACATCACATGCTTGGATTATTAGACGAGTATATACTGTAATGCACAACTGATTTGACTAGGATGTAAGATGACATAAAATATCATCACTTTGGCACAAGACATAGACCATTTAATCATACTGTATAGAGCGTATGTGTGTACTGTTTTGCCACCGAGCCTTATATACCTCACCATGGTTGGATCACCCATCCATCAAGTAGGAAGTTTAAAGCATGCCTGAGTTTTCAACAAATTTTCTAAAATACACCAGGCTCTCCATACCCTCATTTGCTGCTCTCTGCTGTAAGTTCTGATTTTTAGGTGGTCTTCCCCATTCTTCTGTTACTCTAATGCTTGCAGTCCACTTTTAGGGAGGAGGCGTAGAAAGCCTAGCATTCTGCCAGTAGTTCACTGTGCTGCACTTCCTTGCTCTTACTTCCCATGCTGCATTGCACTGTATCTTGTCCAATCGACAGGAAGACATAATCTGAATGCCCACCTTTCTGCTTTCCCAGGATGATCAGACATTTAGAAACATTCTGGCCAAATGGTTAGTAAAGTCACTATAATATGTGTGTAATCTGTGCACACATAGACACACACCCACATGCCGTAACAGCAGGAGAGGCAGAGATTGTTATCACAGTGTCTGCAGATCTGTCAGCCGGCAGCTTGTAAGTGCATGGGAGCCACTTGTCATGTTAGTCCCTACCCTGTTGCTATGAAAAACTCCCTGTGTCCTTGTTACTACAGAAGCTTTGTACCTAACAACAGGCAATGGTTTGCAGAAAAGCTGGAAGTGAGACCCCTAGTGGCAGCCACTTCAAACGTAATTTACAATGGTAAAGCAACATTATTTTTAATGCAAGTATATTACAGAAATGATGAGACTTACACAAGCTAGTAGATGAGCATACGTTGTCTGAAAGGTTAGTGCCCCTTTAAAGGACCACAGTTGCTTACAATCTAGTGGACTTCTGGAACATGACATTTGGCTGTGGCTGGAAGAGAACTGCAGTCACAACTGTTGTCATAGTCCATAGGGATGAATGAATTAAAGAGATATTTGGCTTTCGGCAAATAAAGCTTAATCATTGTTCAATACACTTAAAGTATCATTTTCTAATCGTTTTCAAGACCTCTGCTTGCTGTCATAGAAAATAGCTACACAGTATCGATTTGCACAGCTACAACATATGTTGCAATGTGGGATAAAAGCGGTAACGGACGAGGAAGAAATCTAGCCATGGAAATAGCAGGCTATATTCATCATTCCTAAAGTGTAATTTTGGATTCCGAGTGGTAAGAGAGGCCAGATGATAAGCGAGCACTGAAATGCTGGCATCCTGTACCAACCACACCGGGACGCCCTTGGCAGAAGAACATAAATCCCAATCAGAGACAAGGCAGCTTCCTAGCACAGACTCACTAGCCGTCTAGGGAATCTAGAAGCCCAGTTTCCAGCGAGGGAGGGGGTTTAGTCTACATAGTAATAGCCCTGAGCGATAACACGCATGAGACTGGAAGCCTATAGTAAAGCAAAATTCACATCCGATTCTTAGGCTGTAATTACCGGCAAGGAACATGGAGTAACAAGGGAGTATATTATCTATACTCCGAGCACACGCGCATCCCATGTGAAGAGGCATGATGAAGCCTGTGCCATACTAATGCATGTTAATGAGGATATCGTAGCTTGATACGTGCAGTTCATGAACACGCTCCCTATGTATGAGTACGTCTAATGTGTTGTATATCTGCGTTCGTGTTTAGTGACAAGGTTAAGGAGGACATGATCAGCTGCTAGAAGAAGGCTCCCCGTGAAGAAACCCTCTTATTACTTGTCAGAAATGACAAAAAAGGCTACGTATTTTTTTTTCCCCAAAAACAGCGCCACTCTTGTTTATAGGCAGTGTTTGGTATTGCAGCCCAACACAAATGACTAAAGCGCAATACCAGACACAGTCTATGGACAAGAGTGGTGCTGTTTCTTTAAAAGGTTATCAATATTTTTATATTTAAATAGACAGTACCTTTGAACACAACTTCTGCTCATGTGTGTATCATCCATTTTGTAATATGCTTACATTAATTTTTTTTTCTTACCCCTGGAAATCAGGTTTGAAGTGCCTATCACTAGGGGTCTCCCTTCCAGACCCTTTGCAATCCACTACTTGTCATTAGACATTTAGCTTCTCTAGTAACAGGGACATGGGGACGCTGCTAGTTACTACATGCAACAGAGAGGTGGGGATTCAGAAGCTGCCTTATAACTGATTGGACAGGGCTATGCAAAGCATCATGGGAAGTGTGAAAGAGGAAGTCCCAGCCAGTACAACATTGGCAGAATGGCTGCTTAGGACACCCCTAACCTCAATAAGCAATGATCTCTCCTGTGTAAAAGTGCAGACCGATTATTGCTGGAATGACCTGTCGGGCATCTGGGCCACACAGGTCATCCCAGGTAAAAGCATTCTTAAGGCACCTTTACACGGGACGACTATCGGGTGAATAATCGCTCAATCGAATGAATGCAAATGAGAGTCCTTCCGTGTAAACCCAACCACCAGCAGGGTGACCAGTGATAATTCTCTCTCCACTCGCTAGTCGTTTCCTTTCAGCTGCCCTAAAAAATAGTCGCTGGTTGATCAAAAGTTGTCTGTAAAGCCGCAGTCGTTCGTAGTTGAATGACTTGTGAGCGAATTTGCATGGAGATCCGTCCTGCGAATGATATGTCGGCCGTGTAAAAGCTTGTACGGTAGTTCAACGACTTTCATGAGTGACTATCTGAATGATAGTACTCCGTGTCAATCTACCTTAAGACTGATGTGGATAACGACCCTTACATGATCCACAAGCACAAGTCACAGCAGGAGGGGCGCATTCGTAGAGGAGCCTGAGGGGATCGAATAGGCTGCACGGCGCACCAAAAGCCGCACTAAATTACACACCAAATTCTGCAATCTGCCTGCAGACTTTGATGCAGAATTGAAAATAGCTTTAAATCTGCCTGCAATTTCGCATTAAAATCTGCATTAAAAGACCTGCAATTTTGGTGTGGCATTCCACCGCTGCAGATTTGGCCACACCCAGCGGTGTAATTATGTCGTGGGTGAAAGGTCCCTGCAGGATACCCTCCTCCTCTACTCTCCCTCGGGGACCTTTCACATGTGTGGAGTATTTCTGCAAAACTCACCTAAAGACGCAGGTTAGGGCTACTTCAGACAAGTAAATGTGAAAATACGCTTGCCTCACCGCAACATAGTGGCGTAGTGAAAGAGGCTGATTTGTGTGCGTGTCTGCACATAGTGCTGTATGTCTTTGCGCATGCAGGACATGTTCATATGCATGCGCAACACCTCCGCCCTGATTTAAAAGGCTAATAAGGTCCAGATGTGTTCTGTTTTTTCACTGCGCAGCGTATGGCATTTGAGTAGCTCCCATAGACTTCTATGGGGACCTTTGCTATGTAGATACGCAGAAAGACAGAGCAGGTCCTGTTTTTTTGAGCACGCACAAAATGCATCCAAAAATGTGTTAATGAGAACTCCCCCTATCATATCGATGGGTTCTACTTCCCGTGTATTGCGCCTGCTAATTTCACACACACACTGCGCGGCGCGAATACATCCGTCAGAAGAAGCCGCTGCGGAGTCCCACTCCTATACCCGCAGGCATACACGCAGATTGTGGTGCAAAATGTTCTGCGTCTTTAGGACTATTATGCAAAAATATTCCGCACATGTGAGAAGTCCCTAATGAGTCTGCTGACAAGAGGGCACAAATTGCGCGTTCTGCCATCCGCTAGTGGATGACGTAGGAGATGTCATCCGTGTCAGGCCGGCTGTACACGGGACAACTAATGTTCGAGTAATTGCTTGATAGAGCGAATGTAAGTTGTTGTTGTTCCGTGTAAACACGGCCACCAAGGAGCGGGAATTCATTCTCAGTCATTAGTCGCTTTGTTTCAGCTCACCTAAAAATAGTCGCTGATTAATTATCGTTTGGTGTAAACAGGAAATAATTTGTTTGAAATGACTAGCCAATAACCTTGCAGGGAGATGTAACGCTTCGGCGACCGCGGAAATGAGCAACAATCTGGTAAACAACAGTCGTTTGTAGGACAACTTGCTGCACTGACTATTCCGAGTGACTATTCAGACAATGATTGTCCAATGAAAACCCAACCTTCAGGTAACTTTACATGGGACGGCTGTTGGGCGCATAAGTGCCGAGACCTGTCCCTCCGAGTATCGCTCCTGTATGAAAGTCATTATCAGAACGGAGGCAAGCTGCACTGGCCGCCCGCCTCCATTCATGGCATACAGGCAGTTGTCCATAGACGTATTACTGCTTGTTTAGACGGGCCGATAGTCGTTCAGTACCCAGTCGGTGGCTGCGTACACATGGATTGACCTTTAATCCCTTTAAACTACTCTTGATGTGGCTGGCATGGTCTGGCCACGCCCACCGGACTATTAAGCCCTTCTTAGCATATACCGTGGGAATTTAGAAAGCACTTTTCCTAAGGTTAACAAGTCTAAAGGGCAATAGCTACATGAGGAGTTTTCCTGTGTGAAAGTGTGCTAGGGGTGGTATAGTACCATAAAAACTGGTGGCAGGTCCCTTTACAGGGGTTGTCTGGGTTTGTTTCGATTGTTGACCTATCCTCTAGATAAGTGATGAGTAAGGTTCGCCGCTCGGGACCCCCGTCCATCACTGATCATTCGACCCACATTGCAGAGGGTTGAATGTTATCATGATTGGACAGTGCGAATGCCGGCTTCATCCCCATTGAAATCAATGGGAGAGCCGCTCTGCTGCTGCTGCACTTCTTGATCCTGTAACGGGACGTCCTGTCCCTGTGTCCTTGGCTTCAGAAGGTTGGCTGCTGGGGTAGGGAATACATATTGCTGGGGTCATAATGTATCTACGTTGGATTGGTGGAGGGTAGAATAGTTACCGGCCTGTACTGTAGCCGGCCCGGTAGACTCCCTCTAGTCTACACATGATGAAGCTTAGAAAAAACTTTATTAAAGTAGTCCCCAAATGTGTTGCACCACCGGCTCTTGCATGATGGGTAAAGATTGCTGTCAATACCAATATTCCTTTTGCTTCTCCGTCTGCTGCAGACTTTTCCACCTGTCTCTGGATCCTCTGTGCCCCATAGGAGCATCCTGATATATCGCCTCAGGCCGCCAGCAATGCCGGAAGCGCCGGCTACTGTTTTCTGCCTTCCTCATGGATCCTCAACAAATCCACCCAAGCCGTAGGCCTGCACGATTACCCTATCCCCCAATCACCTGACCCAGCCACAGCGTGGGAACCGGTAGTGTTGGCTATATTCAAATACACAACAGTCATATAGGTTTGCAAGTAATTCAACAACTTACTTGCTTGTGGGGGAAAGTTACAGCACTCCCCCTTACAGCATCACCATACAGCACGGGAAGGGTTAAAAGTCACTTTTAAAAGGTATCTTGGCATTACAAGTTTAAACCCCTTAAAAACATAGGACATACAATTAATTTCTGTGCGTTCGAGGTTTGTATGAGGGGGATCGGGAGCCGATTCCGTTCCATACAATGCCGGTGCCAGCTGTTTCTCACAGCTGACACCCGCTAGCAGAGGCGTAACTTGAAAATCCGGAGCCCCGATGCAAAATCTGTAACAGGGCCCCCCAACTGTAATGCTTTATTTATACAACTAGGCTCCCCATATGGAGAAGAGAGGCCTTATGGGCCCCCTAAGGCTCCTGGGCCGGGGTGCAACCGCATCCTCTGCATCCTCTATAGTTACGCCCATGCCCGCCAGCAACAGCCATGATCAGCATTAATGCTGATCGTGGCTATTAATCTGGTAAATATTGCTGTCCATTGTAACAAAGGCATTTCAATCCCCCAATCAGTTTTGCAGTGTCCTGAACTGCCTCCCCGCGATAAGATCGTGAGGTGCAGTTTTGTTGCCATGGTAACCTGGGGGCCTTCTGAAAGTCCCCAGGGCTGCCATGGCTGATTTTCCATCATGACAGACTGCCTATCAGATCC